>NW_026782839.1:0-12008 GCF_031769215.1 Ylistrum balloti
CATCAGGTTTTGATGATTCTAGATCTACTGGATGCTTCCATTTATGCTTTCTTTTTCCTGCCAATTTGTCACGTAGATACTTGCGTCTGTTTTGAAGATGCTGACCAATTCTTTGCCACAGATCATTTTTTCGGGTTTCCAGGCATGGTGCATGATCAATGCAGACTTTCAGGAATATCTCTTTTTTCTTTAAACTGATGCTGTCCAATGTTGGTGCCTTTTTCCAAATGTTTGCTGCTTTTGCAGCATCTTTCATAAGGGTGTTAAAAATTTTTTGAGCATCATTGCTCTGTCCACGCAAACTTTTCTTTTGCAGAAGTTCATCTGCACTAAACTCACCGACAGTTTTCAAATCTATCTGACCTTGATCTACTTTTTGATCGAAGTCACTTTCCATTTCCATGCTCGTGTTGGCACTGCTAAAGCTCGAATTCAAATGTGTACTAGTTGGAACTGAAATATCTTGAACGAGTTTCCTCACCAATCTCCGGTCTTGAAATATCTTAAATATATCTAGGATATCACCCTCCGTGAATGTATATAAATCTTCCACAGTCACACCATTTTCTAAAAAAAAAAAAAAAAGAGAAGAAATTGAATGGTTTGGTTAGCATTCAATCCAATTCATTTTTTCTTTTAAGTTTAATACATATAACTTGATAAGGTCAAAAAATATATTTATCATGACTGTGGTATTATGCAGTGTAATAAACCATTACATATTTTGATATATATTACACTAGTAACTTTCAAATTGTGACTTCACAAATGAAGAACATTCAAATGATGTCACATCAACAATGGATTGACGTCAAGAACTGGACTCGTTTCATAAAATCTCATATCAAATGAAACCTCATTTAAGATCCTATATGTATGTTCCACTATCTCGACCGACCCTAGTTTTTACCCCTGTCCCTAACGATTTAATCTTACAATCACTCTCAATAAATTATGGTTATGTGACACCACAGACTTATATACAGATGTATATGTCCGTGGTGAAAGTGATATGATGATGTTGAATGAAAAATGGAAATACTATAGAATAGAACTTCCAGAACAATGGTCAAAACGCGTCAAAACCAAACATAAATCATATTATTTACAAGCCAAAACTTTTGTGAATTAAAACCCCCACCTCCACCCACAAGAGTGAGAAATTTCATATAAATAATGAAAAATAAAATGAAAAGCCTACGGACCTACCCTATTTTTCAAGCATGCATGTAGGCCTACCTGTAACAAACTTTTTTTTTGCTTTTTGGCCTAGGCTAATACGACATTTTAATCATGCCAGACTAAGCTAGATTAGTAAATGTTTATTTTCTACAAATGATTAACGGGATCGGAATTGTTTTACATCTTTCTAGAAACAAAAACTGTCATTAGTGTAATCCAATGCTATGTTCACAAATTTTATGACCATTTTGATTAGATGCGCCCCTTTCACTGTTAGCATGGTAGGCCGATCAATCGTTAAAAACAATGCTAAGCTTATGTAGACACGTGTACCGTAGCAGCTGGAACCTAAGAATTATATTTATTGCAATGAGTTATCACAAACCTACCTTTCATTGCGATTTTTCCTTCTTTGGAGAGAGGCAAATTTTCGAAAGAGATGTCCATCATGGCGATGCAAAAATAGTAAACGGCGCGGCGGGAACTTGGCACGCGCAGATCGATATATTTTTTTAAATTTTATGTTGTGAATAAGATGAAGATTTGGTGGGAGAATTACAACTGCACTGATACAATTGTTCAAATACTTTCGTATAAGTTATTAGTTGTAAACAAAAATAATACAAACTAATAAAAAGTAATATTCGTAAATGATCTACAAATTAATATAAGGAATGCACTCCGTTTAATTTTATGTTCTGTAATTTGAATTGACCTTAAAATCGTAATCTCAATTGCGCTTGCATCCGATCTGCTTCTGGTATCAAGCCTCGTCGTGACAAGAGACGATGGAAAGACGAGGGAAAACACAGCTAACACGCAGATCGGACACATGCCACACACTAAAAAGAGATGTAGTTGTAGAATTTGTCAATCTAAATTAGCACCGATAGATGCCAGAATAGTAGCAAAACACTTGAAGAAGTATGGCAGCAACGAACCAACTACATCGCCGGAAAAAAATGAGCTGGAGGAATTTACCAGGTACGGCATATTTAGACTTAGAGGCATTAGGCCTAATAAGTAAAGTCAGTCGATTTTAATTATTGTGACTCGTGAGGATAAGGAATATATCAATATTTTCCTTTATTGGAACGTGGTATACAGGGTTAATGACTATTACCGTCACTGCTTTCTCATGAAATGAGTCGTCATAGATCACAATAAACGTTTTGGTAAACGATTGTGACACTGTAAAATATAGTTGATCTCAGCTACAGTGTGTTAGCCTATAGCTGATTTTGGAAGATTTCCCGACCTGATGTTATTTCTCAGGGACAAAGATCGATTGACAATTTAATGTAGTTTTAATTGTCATATGATATTATAATTCAGAGCGTAAACCTATCCTAGTTGCGTGGCATTGTTGTTTTGAAATGCGTCTTGCACTTTGTTTACATTATCAATATTTACTTTCAAATTTTCTTCAGACGGATTGGACATGGAAGAAACGCCAGAATCACAAGTATTTGTTAATAACACAGAGACATCAGACCAAAAACGGTAATTTTATTGTTTATGATTAACTAAGTCCAAACTGTTTGAACTATTGTTTGCTGCATAATTCTTATGAATGAACACTGTAATATTGGAAATACATAATACAGACTAAGGGATTCTTATATAACCCCTTTAAAAACAATGGTTTATTGGTCCCTATAGCAAATCTAAGATTGTCAAGTTATTTATTTCTTAATAAATTAGTCCAAAATCAATGTTTTAATACCAGGTGTTCATGTTTGTGGTGTTTCAGATTGAATAATGTTACCGGAAATTCTGAACAAGCTGTGGAAAGTTTGCAAGAAAGTGATGAAAGTATTACAAGTAATGAAGAGGATCAAGGCAGTTATCAGATGTCGGTTCTGACTCATCAGAAACAGACGATGAAGGCTGCGATGAAAAGAAAAAGTGGTCATTCTCATTTGACAGTGAGCTATATTCAAAAGGAATTGCTACACAAAACTTACCTGATTCCAACAACTATTCTGCAATGGCTTGCTATAAATTTCTACACTTTTTCATCACATGCTATGAGTAAGAGTGCTTTTTCTAGCCATCTCAATGTGCAAAAAGTGCTTCATACTTCACGTAGTAGGACTGTACATTTACCCTCAAGTTACAAAGAAGCAAGAAGATTACTAAATCCTTTCCTTGTTAAAAAAGGCTCTTTTTGGCATGTGTGAATGATTGTATGGTGTTTGATAAAGATTCAGCAGACAGATCTGGACCTGTACAACAATGTTCCAGTTGTGGCTCTACAAAAACAAAACATTTTTCATACCTTCCAATTGGTCCACGTATTGCAAGGATCTTCGGTGATGAAAATTTAGCAAAGTTGGTTCAAGTTCATGGTCCGAAATACCAGAATGACAGTGAAGTGATGTGGGATATTCATGACTCTCAAGCTCGGAAAAACATATACTCAACAGATGGATATTTTAAAGGTGATTTTAGAGGACTGTCATTTGCATTTGAGGCTGATGGTGTTAGTCCGTATCATAATGTTGGAGTTCGCTACTCAATGACACCAATTATGCTCACATTATTGAACCTCCCACGACATATCCGAAACAATTTTGGAAACATTTTACTGGTGAGGATAATACCTGGAAGCAATCGGTCAGAGGCATCTAAATTAGACCCATATATTGAGATCATGGTAGATGAATTGCTTTATTTAACCGAATGCAGTACTGTAGATACATACAGAAAGGCACCAGTGGAAATTAAGATTAAACTTCTCGTATACATTCTGGATTACCCAGGACTTTCAAAATTATTCTGTCAACATGGTAGTGCCAGTCTAAGTGGTTGCCATTGGTGTCATATTCGGGGAAAATTTTGCAAAACTTTGGACAAAGTCATATACCTGTCAAACAGATCATATCTTTCTGCAAAAGATTCTTTACGTATGGATACAGAGCACTTTGTTGACAAAACTCCAGATCAATCTGTACCACCAAAGAAACGTCAGAGCAGCGAAGAAAATGATTACCGTACGGCCTACTGCAGAGCAAACAAGAAAGTAAACAGAACTTTGATTGCTGCGGCAACAGGATATAAAAGTCCCTATGCCTTAGGAACATTACCGGGTCATTGCAGGCTAGAGGAATCTTTACCTGATGCAATGCATACCATTAAAGATGTAGTTCATAACATTATGAATCTTCTTGTAAACAAAGGGGTTGCTATAGATAAAATTCAGCTAACAGAATTGAACTATGGTAGGAATTTTTATGAGAAAGAAACAGCAGAGCAGCAGGCAATAGCATGTAATGGTGCCTGTACAGAAATGGAGCATGAAACAACTAAGGATTGTGTTACCACTACAAGAACAGAGGAAATGGGATGTAGTACTACTGCACAAAAGAAAATGAGAAGAACTCAGAATCCTAGTGTAAAGCCAAGGTGTACATATGTTCTTAGCAGTGATGATATAAAACTTGCAGATGAAAGAGCTTGTAGTTTGCGTGTACCACTTGGATTTAGGTTGAAGCCATCACCATTCATATTCAAGAACAGAAGTGCACTGAAATCTCATGACTACAAACAAATAGCTTCGCATGGTATATTAAAGTATTGTTTACGGGGCTGTTTGTCGGAAAGATGCAGAAGTTCATTTTTCAGTCTATTGGACAGCATCTCAAATATCTGCTCTGAAAGCATACAGCTAGACAACCTGGATGAAATGGAATACAATCTGAATCGATCACTTGCACTGATGGAGAGAGATTTTCCTGTGAGTTTACAAAATATAACTACCCATATTATGCATCACATTGTGAAAGGAATAAAACAGTTTGGTCCCATATATGGGACCTGGATGTTCACTTTCGAGAGATTTAATTCGTGGATTTGCCGTAGAGTATTCAACAAGAGACACCCAGAAACAACAGTTATGGAAACTTACACCTTGTTTGAATGGTGTAACTTCATGATTTCGACAAATATAATGCCTAGTGAAATGAAGTCTTTATGGTGTGCATCAGAGTTTAATAACCAGGATGACTTGGAACAGGAAAAAGATGTTGGGCGTGAAGTTGTGCTTAGTAAGAGAGAAATGAATTCTTTTCATCAAGCTGTCAACAAAGACCGAAAGTGCTTGATTGTATGACTTCCTGTTTCTGATCTTTAGACAGTTTTGGTGAAACTTTTTCCACAAGATCAGCTAAATGTTCTGTGAACAGTGTCCGGCTCACTATCTAATGAATGAACTGTACCAACTGGATGATGTTTACCTACTATGGTGTTTCCACTTAAATTAATACCTTTTGGGCCCAAGTTGAGTACGGAGAGAACTATCTCTTGGTTACAAGGGTCCACTAGAGTACGAGCCATTAACAGTCCTTGATTGACAACATAAGCTGAGGGCTCTACCAAACCTTGATTTCCCTTACACCTGAATCCTGCAGAACTCCATCTACATATAAGCCTTAAGGAAAAACTCAGAATTAGGAGGTATTTTAACTGAATCCCTAACCCTGATTCGAGCACAGCCTGTGTAACCATCAGTGGCTAAATCCATGTTTTGTCCAGCCAGCTTAATAGTTTTGTCTAGAAAATTGATCTCGCCACCATGTTTGTAAAGGAAATCTATGCAAAGGATGCCATTTAGTTTATCCAAATTTGCCACAATAGCCTCTTGCTCATAAACCAAACGACCGTTCTTGATCTTAAATATTGCTTTTCCCTGAACACGTAACTCATTCCCAGAAGCAGAAACAACATGATATTAACAGGGTTTAATTTTGGACATTTGTTTTCAGGAAGTGCAGAATATATCTCCTCAGTGAATATTGTTACAGAGGAACCTGAATCTATTAGATTCCTGACATTTCTACCCAAGACGGATCCATCTAGAAAAAGACAACCAGAAACTATGGAGTTTATACTGATTTTAGTGCTACACGTAAGCCCTTCCGGGAAGTTATGTACCGACTCCTGTGCAACTCCCGTACAATCTGTCAAACGTTTGGGCTCTCGCTTGACCTCTACAAGTTTTTTGGATTATTTGAGTTGGGGTTGACACTTTTGGACAGTTTTTCTTAATGTGCCCATTCTCTCCACATTTATAACATCTTCTGTATCTAGGGTTACCTCCCCTTGTATCAGCTAACTGTTTGCCTAGTTTTTCAAAACCCTCCAGCAACAGAGATGCTAAGTCTCTTTCTTGCTTATGAGCTCTCTGTGGTTCTGTATCCTTACATGCATTCACATGGGCCTGTTCTGTATCACCATAGGATTTAGGTTTACGTATCATAACCTGGTCACTCTCAAATGCCTCAAATTCAATCAAATGCCGCAAATTCAATCGCTGCTGTAATTGCAGACTCTAAAGTGGTAGGGTGTCTAAACTGGACATGTTTCCTTAATTCAAAACTACCTAGTCCCATTATAAACTGGTCTATAACAGCAGATTCCCGAGTGCCTACAGCCAAACTAGGAAAAGCTAACCCCGCTAATCTACGGAGTTCCTGTCCATAATCCACAAGGGTTTCAGTATCTCTCCGATTCCTACATTTGAATTGACACCTATAGGCTATCTCTCTACCTGGAGGATCAAACCTCTCCTTCAGAAAAGACCTCACTTGCCCATAATCCCTAGTCTGTCCTAATGTTACATCAGATAAAGTTCTCTGAGCGGACCCCCTTAAGGACATAAGTTGGTGAGCTTTTTCCCAATCTGTCCAATTATTCTATTCAGCTACCTGCTCAAAGTGAATAATGTACTCTCTAAAATCTGTACTGCCATCAAATGTTTGGGGCTCTTTCTGCTTCCTATGACTAGAAGTTTTAAGTTGTTTAGAATCTAGATTGGCAGCGCTAGAAAATTGTTAACTTGGGAGCATGGACCCGCAGCATTGTCCATGCTCTTGGGTACGGGTAGGGTGTGGGGTACTAGTGGTGAAGTGCCCTTCGTTCCCGCCCCCGCCCAACTCAAGTATATGAGGCCGGTTTTGAGATGGCCCCTCTAGACCTATGAGTGAATACACAAAGTGTGACCCTGACCTTGTATCCGCACGCTGACTAACACTGCGTGCATTGTGCTCTTGACTAGAATCTAAACGAGTGCGTATTAGGGTACTACTTGGTACTGGGGTATGGTTTTGCTGTTCTAACTCTACACCCCCTCGAAAAGAAGACATTGAGTGACTAACACGAGGCCTATCTACATCTTGAGAAAAACTTACATTGTAAGTAGGTTTACGGCTAGATTGCTCACCATCGCCTTCTATTGTGATAGTAGTGTGCCGACACTGACCTGTAGCCATTGTAACCGAATTGCAACAAATCAGCAAAGAACAGATTACACAGAGTTGGTTCACGGCACCAATGTAAAAGGTCTAAACTTCGTCTCGTATAGTGATTATTTTTCTTGTTCGTCACTCTGTGGTTCTGTCTTTGCCTAAGACCGCCCGGCTGTAGTACAGGGAAATGGAAACAAACTAGGAAATAACGTTCAACATTTTATTAAGGACAACAAGAGTGAATGAAGGATGATGTATATGAATAAATATATAACAATGTGCCCAGCACCACTCCATTATTGCTCACTCCACACTGGACTTCATTAAATAATAACATACGCACCGCCAGCGCCCACCGGGGTTATAAATATAGACCAAGTAACCTTCGACATTGGAACTCTACAAAACTGCCTGCTAAGGGAAAAATCCAACCGAACAAACTACAACTACACATTAATACATTGTGAATAATGACCACCCAACCCGGAGTAATTTTGAGGTATAAAGCCGAATGGGTTCCTACATGGTTATCATGCCTACCTTTCTAAAGTATAGAAGAGACGAGCCGGCCAGCTACATGTAAGCCTCTGCCAGACTGTCATATAATACCGAACCCTGACTATATAGTAAATTTAATGATATGCCATGAAATACACGCGCACTGTGTCATCTAGACAGTGTACAGGTAAGGCGGGTATAAATAACCGTAACCCAAAATACCAACCAATCAATGACGGAAGATCCCCGACGGGAATACCCATAACCAAAATGGAGTCTTACACACAACAACACGCGTTCTGTCACACGGAATATAGATACAAGTACAGCCATACTTAAGATCGTACGGATTACAATTCAATACTTTTACACATATTCAAATTTCAACAAATTAACAATCTGAGTGAAGATGTGACGGCGGTTCAAGTCAAGGACAAAAGTTGTTTCTTTTTTCTTCTTCAATATTTACAGTTTACAGAAAGTATATACATGTCCACATACATAAAGGTGTGAGTCAGGAACATTACAATAGTTTCCAACAATCAACTATACGAGTCTCAACTAAAACAGTAAATAATTATCTTCAGTTATGTGGACTTAACTCGTATAATTTGTAAATTAAACTTGTATAATTTGTAAATTAAACGAAGACATGAAGTTTGATATGAATTTTCTCACATCAGCTTCACGTTGAGAGATTACATGAGATGACATGCGCATGCACATATGATTCAGTCTTTAGAGCAAAGTCTGTATTGTATTGAGCAGAACATACCAAAGGGTTGGAGTAAAACTAGATGAATTGAGGTGGGTGTAATCTCTCAGCGTGAAGTTGATGTGAGAAAATTCATATCAAACTTCATGTCTTCGTTTAATTTACAAATTTTCTCACATAAACCACGCTGAGAGATCCCATGAGATTTTAGAGTCAATACAATAATACAGTGGAATAAGAAGAAATAACAAAAAGGGCCAGCAACACTTCAACCAACCTTTAATATCTAACAAACAACTGAAGATACTTGCATTATAGTACACACACAGATGTTGTTGACTATTAACTACCAATTATGTCGCTTAGTGAATTGTCTGTATTAGCTTCACTGTCTCTGTGGTAGAAGCACCTGAACGTACAGGCTGACGACCAGCCAGCTGCATTTAGTATCTGATGTAGAGGGATTTTGTCTAATGGCTGCTGCACTAGTTGCTGCTGCCCTAGTACTGTGAGGTCCGAACTCTGATACATTGATCCCTGCACTAGTCAAAACACTCGTAATCCATCTAGAAATGGAACTGCGACACACTGGTCCATGTGGTGGAACAGTACTTATAAATAATTGTTCAGTGTTGACCCGCAAAGACTCTGTCCGATCTAAATAATCGTAGAATAGACACATAAAGATGGCTTATCATGGAACTTTTTTACCCTAATAGGGACCTGATGATAACCTGGTTTAGATGTCTTTAATATGTTCTTTGTATATAATGTCATGACATCCGCTGTGAAAGAAATACCAGAAGTCTCCAGCATATGAAGATATTGTCCTCTCTGGCCAGTCACTAATGCTAATAACATAACTAATTTTTTGGTAAGTTCTAACAAGGTTAACGTATTTACAGGAGTAAGGGTTTCTAAAAAGTCTAAAACACTACTAACATTCCAAATTTTTGCGTACTTAGGTAAACTTGGCCTACTAACAAATATACCCTTTAATAATCTACACAATAGTGGATGTTTACTAACTGGATTATTTGTTGACAATTCCAAAGAACTAATTGCTGACCTGGCAGTATTAATGGCGCTATAGCCCAGTCCTTGAGAAAACAGGCCAGTCAAAAACTCTAACACCTCATTTATGCATAAAGATGGGGAATATGGATCAATCTTCCGTTGACCACAAAATTGCATCCATCGCGAGAGATAACCCCTATACTGTTTTTGTGTATTTTGTCGCCATGAAGCTGACAAGAGAGTGGTAACGTCTTTTGAAAATCCACTTCTGTTGTGAAGACCTGACACTTGAAAAACTCCAACATCTTCCCGAGGGGATGTATCCTCTCCCTGTCTGTGGGATGACAGAGACTTTGACGAGGTGCTGGTAATACGTAACATGGTCCCGATATCAGACGTAAGAGGACAGGAAACCAAACTTGTGTCCGCCATATTGGTGCGACAATGACCATTTCTGGGGTACTATCCTCCTGCACCTTCCTCAGTAGTCTGTGGAGCACAAGTTATATTATCTGAAAGGCTATCCTGATGATCTAAATTGTCTTGGCTGGCTTTCCTGGTGACTTGTCCGTCTTGTGCCGCCCTCATAAAAAAAAAGGAGCAACCTTTTTTGAGTGGTGCTGAAAACTGTTGGCGTGACGACGATCCTGGTGGAAATTAGGCTTGCAAGAATTATGTCGTTGTTCTCGATCATTGCCTCCTAAGTGGTAGAGTGAAAACCGTTGAAACTGTTGTCGATGCCTATGCTGATTACCACCTGTTGAACTACGATGGCGAGATCCCTGGTTGGAAGCTGAATTTTTTCCCAGCTTTTTGCTAAATTGTTGGACGGTGGAAATCTCCTTGATACGTTGGTGTAGATCATCTCCAAACAAATCGTCAGTTACAGGTGCATCATCGTTACATAATTCCCTTAAGTCCAGATGTAACTGATCGTGGATCATTTGACGGCGTTTTGAGTTCAAGTCACTGAACAAAATTTGTGTCATTTTGAACGTGTCGGTGGCGTATTGCAAGCACTCCCTAATTTCCGCCCCAAACACAGGGCGATTTTCCATGAGTCGGAGCAAAGGAAAGGCAGCAAAACACACATGAGTTTGACAGAGTTGAAACACAACGTCAGCATCATGTCCCGTTTGTGTCATATTTTTCCACACAGTTTTGTGGACTCTAGGGGTCTTGAAAGACGGGCAATTTGCCGGCCTGTAATACGCTTTCATGAGTTTGTCACGTTTGTCCTTCCCGACTTTGGCATGAAAGTTAATTGCACTAGCTAATGCTTCGGTCATGTTATCCGAGCATTTGTCTTCTTTGGCGAAATGGTCCAGAAGTTCGTTAAAAAAGTCAGTGTTCACCTGAGGATCAAAATTGTCACTGTCGGTTACCGTGTCACTATCTTTGGACTCACCTTGCACAAATACGTCCAAATCATCAACCTCCGATACACTTTCAGAGTGACAAAATGTCGAATCAAGCGGAGGTTCCTTGTTACCCGCATTGTTGCTGGATTGTGCAGTCATTAACGCCTCTGATGTAAGCCGACAGGAAGGCCTGAACGTCCATATTGGGCGGAAGTGTCACTGTTGGCAGGTCAGCACTCGACACATGCGCAATAGGCACGGAATTCTGTGACGTCACTGGAGCAGTTGAAGATGCCGGAAGTGAGCTAAAAACATGGCGATCTTCAATATTTTCGACTGTGGCTTCCACATGTACCGTATCCTCACTCGTACCGTATCCTCACTCAAGCAAGGAGTAGACAAATCCGTACCGGAACAGCCTGAATCGCGGCTAAAAAATGCCGCATTGGCAATGAAGTTCGTCTGCACCCTAGGATTGGACGTTTCCACCGACATTTCCCTAGGAAAGTCTTTATGAGTAGGCACCGCCCCTTGCGCAGGCTCTGACGCCATTGTTCCGCCCTCTGACCAGCGAGGTAAACAAAAACCTCACGTGCCTAGCACGTGGTATCACAAAATAGGCGTCCAAAATCACTAAACAAAACTGTGCAAAACAGTTACAGTGATGAGCGCGTTTTGCCCACGGCAAAACGATAAGGTGAGGATAAAAACCGATGAAAAGAATGCTAGTAGAAAATCCTTGTTGACTGAATCAACTGCAAAGCATGTACTGAATCATATGCGCATGCGCATGTCATCTCATGGGATCTCTCAGCAGGGTTGATGTGAGAAAATCTCGCACTATCCAAAACTAATGCCAAACAACCGGAGTTCCCACAAACACGTCTGTGCTCTCAAACATCCCAACTAAAAACTCCCGAGATCAGGCTTTTCCCAAACTTAATCAAACACATAAAAGTGATTAATCTAAAGTAATTACACTGAATC
>NW_026782840.1:0-56039 GCF_031769215.1 Ylistrum balloti
GAAGGAAGTGGGGGTGGGTGTGGGGGATGTGGAAGGAAGTGGGGTGAATGGTGTTGGGGATGTGGAAGGAAGTGGGGGTGAGGGTTTGGGGGATGAGGAAGGAAGTTGGGGGTGAGGGTGTGCGGGATGTGGAAGGAAGTGGGGTGAAGTTGTGGATGGTGAGGAAGGAAGCTGGGGTGATGGTGTAGAGGATGTGGAAGGAAGTGAGAGAGAGGGTGTGGGGGATGTGGAAGGAAGTGGGAGCGAGGGTGACGGTGTGGGGGATGTGGAAGGAAGTGGTGTTGAGGATGTGGGGGATGTGGAAGGCAGTTGGGTTGATGGTTTCGGGGATGTGGAAGTAAGTGGGGGTGAGGGTGTGGGGGATGAGGAAGGAAGTGGGGATAACGGTGTGGGGGATGTGGAAGGAAGTAGGGGTGAGGTGTGGGGGATGGGAAGTGGGGGTGAGGGTGTGGGGGATGTGGAAGGAAGTGGGGGTGATGTGGGGTGTGGTGTGGGGTGTGGGGGATGTGGAAGGAAGTGGGGTGAGGGTGTGGGGGATGTGGAAGGAAGTGGGGTGAGGGTGTGGGGGATGTGGAAGGAAGTGGGGTGGGGTGAGGGGTGGGGGATGTGGAAGGAAGTGGGGGTGAGGGTGTGGGGGATGTGGAAGGAAATGGGAGTGAGGGTGAGGGTGTGGGGGATGTGGAAGGAAGTGGGAGTGACGGTGAGGGGGATGAGGAAGGAAGTAGGGGGGTGAGATTGTTGGGGATGTGGAAGGAAGTGGGGGTGAGGGGGATGTGGACGGAACTGGGGGCTGAGGTTGTGGGGGATGTGGAAGGAAGTGGGGTTGAGGGTGTGGGGGATGTGGAAGGAAGTGGGGGTGATGGTGTGGGGGATGTGGAAGGAAGTTGGGGTGAGGGTGTGGGGGATGTGGAAGGAAGGGGTGAGGGTGTGGGGGATGTGGAAGGAAGTGGGGTGAGGGGTGTGGGGATGTGGAAGGGGGGGGTGGGTGTGGGGGAAGGAAGGAAGTGGGGGTGAGGGTGTGGGGGATGTGGAAGGAAATGGGTGTGGGGATGTGAAGGGGGATGTGGAAGGAAGAAGGAAGGGTGAGGGTGTGGGGGATGTGGAAGGAAGGAGTGGGGTGTGGGGGTGAGGGTGTGGGGGGGGTGAGGGTGTGGGGGATGTGGAAAGTGGGGGTGAGGGTGTGGGGGATGTGGAAGGAAGTGGGGGTGAGGGTGTGGGGGATGTGGAAGGAAGTGGGGTGAAGGATGTGGAAGGAAGTGGAGATGAGGGTGTGGGGGATGAGGAAGGAAATAGAAGTGAGGGTGTGGGTGATGTGGATGGAAGTGGGGGTGATGGTGTGGGGGATGTGGAAGGAAGTGGGGGTGATGGTGAGGGGGATGTGGAAGGAAGTGGGGGATGGGAAGGAAGTGGGGGTGAGGGTGTGGGGGATGTGGAAGGAAGGAGGGTGTGGGGGATGTGGTGTGGGGTGTGGGGGATGTGGAATGAAGTGGGGTGAAGTTGTGGTGGATGAGGAAGGAAGTGGGGGGTGAGGGTATGGGGGTTAGGGTATGGGGGATGTGGAAAGAAGTGGGGGTGAGGGTGTGGGGGATGTGGAAGGAAGTGGGGGTGAGGGTGTGGGGGATGTGGCAGGAAGTGGGGTGAAGGTGTGGGGGATGTGGAAGGAAGTGGGGTGAAGGTGTGGGGGATGTGGAAGGAAGTGGGGGTGAGTGTGTGGGGGATGTGGAAGGAAGTGGGGTGAGGGTGTGGGGGATGTGGAAGGAAGTGGGGGTGCGGGGGGATTTGGACGGAACGGGGGGTTGAGGGTGTGGGGGATGTGGAAGGAAGTGGGGTTGAGGGTGTGGGGGATGTGGAAGGAAGTGGGGGTGAGGGTGTGGGGGATGTGGAAGGAAGTGGGGTGAGGGTGTGGGGGATGTGGAAAGGAAGTGGGGGTGAGGGGTGTGGGGGATGTGGAAGGAAGTGGGGGTGAGGGTGTGGGGGATGTGGAAGGAAGTTGGGGTGATGGTGTGGGGGATGTGGAAGGAAGTGGAAGTGAGGGTGTTGAGGATGTGGAAGGATGTGGGGGTGCGGGGGATGTGGACGGAAGTGTGGTTGAGGGTGTGGGGCATGTGGAAGGAAGTGGTAGTGAGGGTGTGGGGGTGTGGAATCAAGAGGGGGTGATGGTGTGGGTGATGTGGAAGGAAGTGGGGGGAGATAAGGAAGGAAGTGGGGTGGGGGTGTGGGGGATGTGGAAGGAAGTGGGGGTGAGGGTGTGGGGGATGTGGAAGGAAGTGGGGTGAGGGTGTGGGGGATGTGGAAGGAAGTGGGGGTGAGGGTGTGGGGGATGTGGAAGGAAGTGAGGTTGAGAGTTATGGGATATGGCGGGAAGTGGGGTGAAGGTTTGGGGATATGGAAGGAAGTGGGAGTGAGGGTGTGGGGGATGTGGAAGGAAGTGGGGGTGAGGGTGTGGGGGATGTGGAAGGAAGTGGGGGTGATGGTGTGGGGGGTGAGGGTGTGGGGGATGTGGACAGAAGTGGGGGTGAGGGTGTGGGGGTGTGGAAGGAAGGGGAGGGTGGGGGATGTGGAAGGAAGTGGGGGTGTGGGGGGTGAAGGAAGGGGGTGAGGGTGTGGGGGATGTGGAAGGAGGTTGGGGTGCGTTGGGATTTTTTTACGGAACTAGGGGTTGAGGTCGTGGGGGATATGGAAGGAAGTGGGGTTGAGGGTGTGGGGGATGTGGAAGGAAGTGGGAGTGAGGGTTTGGTGGATGTGGAAGGAAGTGGCACAGAGGGTAAGGCAGTGACCGTTGTGGAAGGAAGTGGGGGTGATGGTGTGGGGGATGTGGAAGGAAGTGGGGGTGATGGTGTGGGGGTTAGGGGATGGGGGATGTGGAAAGAAGTGGGGGTGAGGGTGTGGGGGATGTGGAAGGAAGTGGGGGTGAGGGTGTGGGGTGATGATGGAAGGAAGTGGGGGTGAGGGTGTGGGGGATGTGGAAGGAAGTGGGTGTCAGGTAGTAGGAGATGACGACTTAACTCCGAGACAATGTGTGACGGATGTGGAAGGAAGTGGGGGTGAGGGTGGGGGAAGTGGGGGATGGGGGATGTGGAAGGAAGTGGGGGTGAGGGTGTGGGGGATGTGGAAGGAAGTGTGGTGAGGGTGTGGGGGATGTGGAAGGAAGTGGGGTGAGTGAGGGGGGTGAGGGTGGGGGATGTGGAAGGAAGTGGGGTGAGGGTGTGGGGGATGTGGGAAGTGGGGGAAGGGTGTGGGGGATGTGGAAGGAAGTGGGGGTGGGGGATGTGGAAGGAAGTGGGAGGTGTGGGGGATGTGGAAGGAAGTGGAGTTGAGGGTGTGGGGATGTGGAAGGAAGTGGGGGAATGGTGAGGGGGGTGGAAGGAAGTGGGGGATGTGGGGGGAAGGAAGTGGGGTGAAGGTGTGGGGGATGTGGAAGGAAGTGGGGTTGAGTGTGTGGGGGATGTAGAAGGAAGTGGGAGTGAGGATTTGGGGGATGTGGAAGGAAGTGGGGGTGAGGGTATGGGGGATGTGGAATTAAGTGAGAGAGAGGCTGTGGGGATGTGGAAGGAAGTGAGGGTGAGGGTGTGGGGGATGTGGAAGGAAGTGGGAATGAGGGTGAGGGTGTGGGGGATGTGGAAGGAAGTGGGGTTGAGGATGTGGGGTATGTAGAAGAAAGTGGGAGTGGGGGTGTGGGGGATGTGGACAAGAGTGGGAATGAGGGTGAGGGTGTGGGAGGATATGGAAGGAAGTGGAGTTGAGGGTGTGGGGGATGAGGAAGGAAGTGGGGTGATGGTGTGGGGGATGTGGAAGGAAGTGGGGGTGAGGGGGATGTGGACGGAACTGGGGGCTGAGGTTGTGGGGGATGTGGAAGGAAGTGGGGTGAGGGTGTGGGGGATGTGGAAGGAAGTAGGGGTGATGGTGTGGGGGATGTGGAAGGAAGTGGGGTGAAGGTGTGGGGGATGTGGAAGGAAGTGGGGGTGAGGGTGTGGGGGATGTGGAAGGAAGTGGGGTTGAGGATGTGGGGGATGTGGAAGGAAGTGGGGGTGAGGGTGTGGGGGATGTGGAAGGAAGTGGGAGTGAGGGTGTGGGGGATGTAGAAGGAAGTGGGTTGAAGGTGTCGGGGATGTGGAAGGAAGTGGGGGGGATGTGGAAGGAAGTGGGGTGAGGGTGTGGGGGATGTGGAAGGAAGTAAGGGTGATGGTGAGGGTGCGGGAGATGTGGAAGGAAATGGGGTGAGGGCGTAGGGGATGTGGAAGGAAGTGGGGGGTGAGGGCGTGGGGGGTGAGGGCGTGGGGGGTGAGGGTGTGGGGGATGTGGAAAGTGGGGGTGAGGGTGTGGGAATGTGGAAGGAAAGTGGGGGATGTGAGAGGGTATGGGGGGATGTGGAAGGATGTGGGGGTGAGGGTGTGGGGGATGTGGAAGGAAGTGGGGGTGATGGTGTGGGGGATGTGGAAGGAAGTGGGGGGTGAGGGTGTGGGGGATGTGGAAGGAAGTGGGGGGTGAGGGTTTGGGGGATGAGGAAGGAAGTTGGGGGTGAGGGTGTGGGGGATGTGGAAGGAAGTGGGGGTGATGGTGTGGGGGATGTGGAAGGAAGTGGGGGTGTGGGGGTTGTGGAAGGAAGTGGAGTTTAGGGTGTGGGGGATGAGGAAGGAAGTGGGGGTGTGGGGGATGTGGGGGATGTGGGGTGAGGGTGTGGGGGTGTGGGGAAGGATGTGTGGGGGATGTGGAAGGAAGTGGGGTGAGGGTGTGGGGATGTGGAAGGTGTGTGGGGAGTGGGGTGAGGGTGGGATGTTGGGAGGGTGTGTGTGGCATGTTGGGTGTGGAGTGATGGTGTGTGTGGGATGTTGGGAGAGGGTGAGTGTGTGTGTGGGATGTTGGGAGGGGGTGTGGGGGCGAGGGTGTGTGTGTGGGATGTTGGGAGGGTGTGTTGGGGTGAGGGTGTGTGTGGGATGTTGGGAGGGTGTGTGGAGGTGAGGGTGTGTTTGGGAATGATGATCAACACGTTTTCTGTAATTAACATTACGGCTGTTCCTGTCATGCTTAA
The DNA here is from genome assembly GCF_031769215.1 of Ylistrum balloti. Lineage (NCBI taxonomy): Eukaryota > Metazoa > Mollusca > Bivalvia > Pectinida > Pectinidae > Ylistrum > Ylistrum balloti. The sequence goes on from NW_026782840.1 coordinate 5,030, forward strand.
CTCAACTATTTCAGATTGTCACTGTACAACACAAAACAAATCATCGAAGCGTCACATCAAACAAGCAGACCGTGTGTAAAAATACACTGAATTCTGTAACAATGTTTACTCACATTATTGTATCCTAATATTCATGAAAATATTATTACATGTGTATCTGATAAAATTAAAAAAACCCAGTGACATAGAAAGTAAATCACAAGAATGGTTACGTCGCACACATAATGACTAGTTATTGTAGTATTTCTAATGTAAAAATGCTGATTGTTTTGTGGTCGTATACACATGTATAGTCTATGTTCACTAACCTGATGTCTCCACCACGAGCGGGGTGGATATTGACCAGATCAACACCAACAACTGGCTAAACTTCATGTCGTTTTTAGCATAAAACGCCCCGTCCGTGATACATTTTACCAACCAGGAAGTTCATATAGGGTTATTGCCATGCTCATTCACTGCTGTTTACACACACATATGTAGGATAAACGCTTTCTCCATTAAAAAAATTCTGTATACACAATCTGCTGTGACAGTCTTAACACAGCTTTAGGTTAACAATTCATCCACCTTACTGAACACCTACCAAAACAGTGAAGTTAACAATACTTCTACATTACTGAACACCTACCAAAACAGTGAAGTTAACAATACTTCTACAATACTGGACACCTACCAAAACAGTGAAGTTAACAATACTTCTACAATACTGAACACCTACCAAAACAGTGAAGTTAACAATACTTCTACAATACTGAACATCTACCACAACAGTAAAGTTAACAATACTTCTACAATACTGAACTTCTATCACTACAGTAAGTTAACAATACGTCCACATTACTGAACTTCTACCACTACAGTGAAGTTAACAATTCGTTCTTTTTTTTTGAATTCGTAGGTTGAAATATATTAAACTTAAAATGTGCACGCGTCAATGAACTCCTCATTTCATCAGAAACGATACAAATTCTGTAAATGAATATGTAACTCACTTCATTTTAATACGCACTACATGCATTACTAGAGATATATCGTAGTGTTCACCGTACTCAAGTTTGACCTAAATCCCCTTGCTGCATTAAAACATCTTACATCCAAAACTGACAAATTGATTCTGACATGATTTCGATATAATATCGACGAATATTTGCTAATACCTTTCTTTGCCATACTTGTACAACTGAGTACGTACATTGTACCTCTCCATTTAAATGATGTATTTTTCATAAGTGTAGGTCCTACAATGTAAATATACACATGTTCAGAGCGCCCAACATACATGTAATACACATGATCCAATGTCGACAGGCAAACAAGTGCATTGATCTCTATCAAAAAAAAAAAAAAAAAAGAAAAAAGTCAGATGTATAAGATTCATTGAAGTACAAATAGCTGTGACGCTTTCAGGGAGTCTTTATTGTTAGTATTTCTGCCTGGTTAGATAAACTCATGTACATCAAATATTGCATTATGACTATCGTGTTTGTGGTCCGGAAGAGACTTTACGATGACAACATATAAACAACGGACTGTCTATGCATTTATCTAATGTTTTGATAACTTTTTAACCGAATCGTCCCAAACAGTATTTTAGCGTTAGGTTTGGTTGACATAAGTGATAAATGTTGTTAGACGTAAACACAGTATGCAATGTGAAGGGAATGTGTGATTGAATTAGGAGAGGTACAAGATAGTACTGTGGACAGGAATTGGATTGGAAAGAATGTTCTCGCTCTGAAATAAAGAGATGCATTAGGCATCAGATCTGGACATGATGAAATTATTTTTAATTTGCCTCCAATAAAATCGATGCATTTATCAATCTTCTAAATAAAGCATTGCATTTTGTTAGGCACATTAATAAATGCACGATACTTTTATCCAAAAGGTTTTCATACTTATCGCAGACAGACAGACAGAAAGATGAGCGGACGGACGGAAGCACAGACGGAGTGACAGACAGACAGGCCGACGAGCAAGCAGGCAGACAGATAGACCATAAGTTCACTCCACACATTGTCCTGTAATATCACCTTAGAAATATAACATATCAGAACATAGTAGTCGTTCGCCAAGAGTTACGTCCCCTTCACATCTCCGTCGTAATAGGCTTCCCATTAGAAAGATACGACATTTGGCATGTTTTTATTAAAGTTAAGGTACAAATGGTTGTTGCTACATCTATTACATTTCGTGACAACGACACAAGGATGTTTTATGCATGCTCCAGTAGTTATAATGAAAAGCAATCAAAGGAAACATCCGTAAAATTACTCGAGTTCATCTTGCAGCTTGCTGCTATTACAACGTGAAACACCATGGCGGACGAACGGGTTTCCCCAAGTTCAATATAGGTTGCTATAAATATTTATCCAATAAGCTATTACGCTCGATATGACGCATTAGGGATTTAATCCCATTTGTCAAATGAAATTGGTCAACAGAAAATCTATTTTAAGCCCGTAATTACCGGCATGACGATGCAGTGTTGATGCAAATAGACGCCTTCAGAAATAGTTCCGGGCCAAGGAAAAACGGACCAATGACAACAAAATTGAAACAGTAACTTTATTAACAACAATAAATTGACATTCCTTGTCAAATAAAGCATATATCAAAACTAGATATACATATATCCATTATCAAAAGCCATCACTCCACAACTATTTTTTTTATTTAAAACGAAGTCAGAAACACTTGCATATTTATATGTAGCCACAATGGCTTGTCTAGATAATTAAGATAATAAAAATAATTTCGAAAAGTCCCTGTGATTTTGCTATTTCTGGTTATTAATTTTGTAAATATGCTTTTTTTCTCACATGATGTACAAAATATTGCCCCATTAGGATATTCTGACAAGGTGAAGTTAACGACGCCATCAAAACACCATGGCTGCAATAGTAATAATGGTATTGACTTATCTGCAAATAAATTGGCAACCATACAACTTAATGCTAGAATCACTGTAATTCCTCCACCAGTATGAGTGATTTACATTATTCTGATAGTGTAACAAACAAGCTCTGTCCCGTCAGTTTATCCTAATAGGGATCTATGAAGGTATAATGGAATGCTGACAATATTCATATATTGAACAATCATTTTAATTTGTCACACGAAAAAAAAAAAAAAAAACAAGAGCCTGTTTCAGGTCACGAAATACGCCTGTGATTTTGTCTGACTATCACCTACATTATTTATGCTGTATATAATATATTGCATTTGTTTCAATGGTAATTGCGTAATACTTTGCAAAGTTATTGCACCGACATTGAAAAGGTTACAGACATTAATGGGCCGTAACTCTAAAAGTTGTGGATCAAAAATCATGGAAATCAAACTCAATCTAGCTTTGATTGTACTTAAGCTTGCAATGAAAGTTAAAAGAAATCTGTTAAGGCTTAATAAATTCCAAAATCGCTGGGACATTGAAATGTTTACGAACAGAGGGACATACGGACGGAAGATGGACGGATGGAAGACGAGAATACCATAATATGTCCTGTCATTTGACGGATGTATAAAATACATAAATATCAAACAAAAAAAAGAAGTAAATAAATGTAAAGATCATAAATCTAAAATAATAAGCAAAATCACTTGAGGTACGCATATTGTGCATAAAAATACATTGAAAAATTAATTTAAGATTAGAAACAAGAGGCCCATGGGCCTTATCGGTCACCTTAGAATCAATCACTTCACAAGCAATGGTAAGAACTGACAGTATTTCTGATATTGATTTACATTTATTATTAACAGCTAATAGTTGTCTGCTGTTTAAAGAATTATAAAAAAAATCATCACATGTTTTGTTTTTTATTTGTCTATTTCATTATATCTAGGAACATTTATCTTATAGTGATATAGTGACAGCTGTCAGTTGCTCACTTATTATGAGCCCATACTAGTTTATGGAGAAATTACTGAAATTAGCATGTCTATGTGTGCTTGATGATGAAGATAATGATGTTGACTGTGTCTAAGAATCTGCAGTATCCTTATGCATGGAAGTTAAAGTGTGTGAAGAAGCTGATAATGAGGATGTGTGATGCTGCTGTGTGATGCTGCTGATGTTGGTATATATGATGATGTTGAGGTGTGACGATGCTGATTTGGTATGTGATAATGCGGATGTGTAATGCTGCTGAAGTGTGATGATGCTAATGTTGATAGGTGACCATAATGATGCTGATGGTATGTGATGATGCTAATGTGTGACGAGGATGATGATTGTATATGATGACGTTGATGTCAGATGCTGATGTTGTTTGTATATGTAACAATGCTGGAGTGCTAGTATGGCTGCAAGTTATAAATATATGTTTAGAGTGATTGTGTTACATAGTGTCTATGATAGTTAAGATATAGTGTGCAACTCAAAATGCTGTGTGTTTAGTGGTGAAAATGATGCATGACTATACTCTGTAAGTGTGTGACGATGGGAGTTATAGACTGATAGTATATATGAATCTATTTATTCCTCATGTGTTTTTCGATAAATAAAAAATAAACAAATATATATATAAATAAATAAAAATAAAATTGATATTATCCCTGTTAATAATTAACATTTAAAATTACTTTTGCTAAATGATTCTCTTGGCATGTTTAAATGGGTTAAAATTTCCCTTGCACCGGTTGCAGTGCGCTTCCATAAAATTCTACAACGATACTACGCGATCTCTAAAAACTACAGCTCAAGCACCATTTCATCAATTAAATAATATTAATATAATACAAAAAGAACTATTACTTACGCATAAGAACTCACCACAGTTCCCCTGTAAGCAATTTCTTTCCGTGAGGTGCGCGTAATACCCGCCATGCTTACATAAAAATAAAATCAAGTAGGAAAGCTCCGTGCGGGGAGGTAACTCTGCACGAACGTCAAAAATATTCTGATATGCCGTTATAGAATTTACCGCTTTGAACACCTTCATTGTCTGGCCAAGTAAATAATACATGTAATTTCAGGTAAGCATTCAATCTTGCTTTTGTCGATTTCATCGGGTGATAACTCGAGTTGCTCGTGAGACAAACTTAATGAATTGCTCTTCGAAGTTCATGTTGAGTTTGGCTCAAGAGCAACTTACTTCATCAACCAGTGAAATGACAAAAGCAAGATTCCACGCTTATATTTCAGTTAAGACGGTTTGTATTCAATGAATTGAACAAGTATTCAGTTACTAGAACTTGTTCATGTATAATGGATTGCGTTAAACAATTTTCTCCGTAGCCTATGTATTCATGGCATCAAGAACTTAGTCAAGAAGCAGTTCTGTATCAAATTCGTTCAGCGGAAGCTGCTGTCGTGTTGGAGATTATCATTTTCGGGTTGTCGAATGTTTAAAAAATTTGTAGCAGACGACAAGTTTTGCAAAACCTCAAGCAGATATTAAAAATGGAACACAAATATGTTCCGCTAAAAATACCATATTGTCGTAATTTTGATTTATTTAATAATTATTACATATATTATTTATCTTTATCAATTTCTATTCTGCAAATCAGAAGCAAATTTGATAACTTTTATTTAAAGTTAAGTATCAAACATTTGCAAGGGTTCTCTCCCCTCACAGAATCTGTAAATGATGTATTCATACTTCCAGATCAATATCAATCTGGTCGAATTCAAGGACAAGTGAAACAGGCTTAATAGTAGCTTCATCGAGTCCAACTTGAGTAGAAATTGAAATATGAGTTAAACAAAGTCCCATGACTTTGACTGAAATGGAGCAACGTCCATTTACAAAAAATACCAGTCTACCAAGAGTCGTTTAAGGGACTTAATTGTTAGGTTTCGTTAGTTTTTCCCATGCGTTAATTTTCGAACAAGTATTGAAATACTTACGATTAGACTCCTCACAAAATTATAACACTCTCAAAGAGAAATTGATAAAGATTATCAGCTTCAAACTAACGCTAGTCGATACCCGCTGTTGTGTCTAGCACCCATCGCTGTTTAGATCAGGGATAGCCAAGTTTATCACGTGACCTGTTGGAGCCTCGTTTTAACCCGCCGTTGTGATATGATTTTTTAAAATAATGCATAATTGTGTTATTAGTCATAACTTAATTTGCCAGCCATGTTTCATTTCTTACCTTGTAAAAAGACCTCTTTTTTCACGCTATACACGTGACAGAGCGAAGTAAATGAATTTGAATTAGTATGAATCTAAAATTGCATGCACAAAGACATTGTTTACACTCTCCGAACGATAATAATATGGATAAGTGTTGGAATGTTTTAATTCATTTTATTTTTTGACATTGTTATTAAAAATGGTTATGCAGACTTTAAACTATTATAATGAATAGAAAGTACACAATGTTTAACAGATATGAAATATTATCATGCCTCTTATCCGTAATGAAATGAATATCCCACCATTTAGTTCCTTTAAACGAAGCGTGTCTATGCCTGTTTCGGAATCTGTACTCGGAAGTCTCGGAAGTAACACTCCAGATATCCGGCATAAATTCCAGACGTCTTATTGGTGGATACGAGTAATAGAAACTGCTGATTGTCACAATGAAAAACTGTTTCCGCATACATATTTCACATGAAATGTCATTCTCACCAAATGTCAGAATAAATATTTATTTATTTGTGCTTATAAAAGTTTAATGTCGTGCGCCCTTAAAGGATTATGGGCCGAGTTGACTTTGAGACATTGTTATTGCGAAGAAGTCCGAGGGGTTCGGACGATCGGCTGGGATAGGGGACGCGGGAAGATGGTGACCGAAGAGGACTGTGCGTGATACCATGATGAAGAAAGGACAGACCTCAAGTGTTGTTTAAGAGTTTAACCAGTGGGTTAAAAAGTGAACTTTGACTCTGTGTGAGTAAACCATCACCGCGAGAGCCCGAGCTCGAGCGCTGTGACCCAGTGTGATCACAAACCGACGCTCTGCATAAGGAAGTGACTTTCACACACTGTGAGTAAGGAAGAACATGTGATCGGTCTATCTGCTATTGTGTAGTTTGTATCTTGAATGTTTTTAGTTTATTATATAAACTGTTAATTGTTTATTGGCGTCTGTGTTGTATTTTACATTCCAACGAAATACTATCAAGTATACCTAAATGAAAGATCCCGAAATTCAGTGTCGTCTCTGACACCTTAGAGTGTAACAACAGTCGAAGATGCTATTTTCAAGCCTTAACAACCTCGACATGTAAACAACTCAAGTCACTCTGCCGAGGTTTAACTTAAGTCTTTCCATAATTCACGCCTTAGTGACATACTAGGTGTAACTAACCTCCTCGTCAGTGTCGATACTAGTGAGCGAACGGACACCATCTGGATGTAATCCAATACTAGGTATTAGCTCAATGGTCTCCTTCCTTTTGAACATGATTCCACAATAACCACGTATGATTGTAGACGTCTGGTAAAATATATACCAGTAAACTTATTGTAACATCATTTTTCCAAGTTTATAGAGTAGTAAAAACGACTAGCATTGGTCGACACTGACTGTTCGAAAAGTTTATCAACGAGAAGTTTGAGTGTTTGTATTTAAGTTTCCCATTGCTAAAGTACGGATAGACAATAGTGGGTTCTTTTTTAACCAATTCGTCAGCTGACAAGGCATAAAGCATCCTCAATATTCCTGGTGTTGCAATCTCTTTCGCTCTCTGCACCTCTGGAACATGTCAGGGCAAAATTAAAGGTTCCATGTGCGGCACCTTGTGGACAAGACTGGTTTGATCCTTAGATGTACATCAAACGAATCACAAAGCCGCATAACGTATATTGTAATGGCTTTGAAGTTGAGTGTCGCTCCTTTGTATACTGAACAAGATGCTGACTAAAATGCTAAATTATGAAAAGAATATTCCAATCATTGAACAAAAACTACTTTACGTAAAATCACAGTTTAACGAAGTGAAGACTATGAATGGTATATAGATACATATGTTAGTTAAAACTAGATATAAAGTTATATCTGAAACGTAACCTGATGTTTTAGAAATCTTCACTGAACAGAGGAGACACATAATCATGAGACCAAGGGTATATACACCCAATACACACAACAGTACACGAAGCCATGTTGTATGGATATAGTAACACGGCTGTATACCAGGAAGTAAATATTTTATATACAAGTATTTGCATAAAGAAACACTACACCTACCTGTAAAACATTTTTTCAGTCGATTTACTTAGAATGACAAGGCCACATTAACAAACCACTTAAAGGAATGTCAACAAGAAGCTCCAAGATCATATATACTGGCAATACTTCTTGTATCACATTTAAACGTGTTGAAGTCGCCAATGGTACAACTATAACTCTTCTGAAATATTACAAACCAGTTGAAATGACTGAAATAGGTGTCCTAAACTATAAGCTGTCATTTATAATAGCACATTGTCGCGTCACTCAATGAGAATAACCAAACATCAATATAGTAATTCAATATATACTGAAAAATCAGATATTGACACATAATTTCATCTTATACAGCTTTTCTATGTTGTAATGTTGTAAACTTTAATGTTCCATTTGAGCATTATTCGTTTAACGTTGCCTTGCATTTAAATTTCACCAGTGTTCACATGCGAGTCACTGTTTTCTACGTCTCGTATATCTCATTTTAAAATCGAGCAAGGAATGGTCAAGTTTTAACCATTAAAACCTTTCGTAGGTATAAATATATCATCAAAGAATTTACAATTCCTGATGTGTTGACTTTCTCCAAGGTTATTACCATTTAGAAAATCACCAGCAAAATGTTTGAAACTTCCATCCTCCATTCAAACTGTTGTATAAATCAACAGGAGTGCCTCAGTCTACACATAATACACCCGAATCAACCAGGAAGTATATAATTATTAAATTATTATTCAACATGTAACTAGTACACGTTTTTTTTCAATGAAACCGACAACAATCATATCAGGACGTATAGGGAAATAACACTATAGGGACGTCAAGCATTTCATTGAACTAATAATCGCATTTATTTAATCTTCATTAAGACTTTTTTACAAGCAGGTGCTGTGACTTTTATATGAAAAAAAGAATATATTAATACTTTATTTTTCTAATTGTGATTAGTCAAATCCGGGAAATGTGATACAACTAGATGATAAAAACTACGGAGAAGTTTTACGGTCGTAATAAAAGGGTAATCAAAAAATATTCCTGATCACATTACTATAAATCAGTTTCTATTATGAAAAAAAAAACATGATTTACTTTGATTGGCCAGTGACGACGAAGAAACATTTGATAGTTACCTAACCGTAACCGTAACATCTGGTCGTATTTTCTGTTCACGGGTCTCTTTGTCGCTCATACTTACGATCATATTTTGCCCCCATTTCATCGACTTTGAGTTTGAATCTAGGTTTCAAAATATCCTAGTTTTTACCTGTGAGTTGAGATCCCACAGTCTTATTGACAAGGAGGATGACACATTTATTCTTTTCAAGCTCACCTTCATAGGCATATGTTCTCAAACAAAGTGTAAGGTTGGCGATATCAGTTACCCTTAACGTTGATTACGGTTGAACAAACAATTTGTTGTTTGAAATAAACAAATAACATTATTTCTACTTTCTCCTTATATTGTTTTTTTCATCCGAAAACAAAACATATAATAACAACTCCAATCAAATACTTTGTACACACGTCCATCCGTCCCGCATACATGTAAAATATATTTACTGACCAAGCACATATACATAATATATTTTACGGAATGACAATAAAACGAAATTTAGATTTGCTTTTGATAAGCTACAGGAAACGATGTATGAAGCTACAGATTATATGAGTATGACTTTATTATGAATAAATAAACATATGAAAACATTGCATTCCAAATGTTTACCGGTTACAGAAAAAAATTTCAAGGCACTAGACACATATCACGCACAGTCATAGATTCTATCAATGAAAATATACTAACGGAAAAAAGAAACGCAAGTTTTTGTCAGGTGGTAAATATTTCAAATGTTTTATGGATGATCATATCATTGTTAAGATGTTTATATCTCACGCCATTTCCTGATCAAAATCAATAGCGGGTGTGCCCACCTCGAGCTGCAGTCGCTGCTCTAACTCTCCTTACCATTGACCCCGCAAATTGGGCCTGCGTGAGCTGAGCGACGTTGTTTGGGACGTTGACGCGCTTCCTGAGCCTCCTGTCCAGCTCGTCCCACAAATGCTCGATCGGGGACAGATCTGGACTGTAGGGTGACCAGTCGAGTACTGGGACATTGTTTTGGTTGAGGAAGTTACGACACACCCTAGCAACGTGTGGCCTCGCATTATGCTGCTGCAACGTAAGGTTTCGCGCTTGGATTAATGGAAGGATATGAGGAATGAGGACCTGATCGCGACATCGGGCGGCTGTAAGATTGCCTTGGATGATCACGAGAAGTGCTTTCACGCCAGGAGAAATCCCCGCCCAAACCATAACAGACCCTCCCCCAAATCTGTCGTTTTCTTTAACGCATGCGTCAAAATTTCGCTCACCGCGACGTCGATAGCAACGATTTCGTCCATCTGACCTGTACAACGTGAACCGAGACCCGTCCGTAAATAACACACGTCTCCAGCGGGCCAAGCGAAACCGATTTGGTGCATGTGCACGCAGCCATTGCATTCGACGTTGACGTCGCCTGGGTGTAAGTTGCGGACCAACGTAGGGACGTTGTGGCCTTAAGTTGAACTCCCGCAACCGATTCCTAACTGTTCTTGGACACACACGTCTCTGATCTTGACGTGGCGTCGTAACGCCTGGACGTCCGCTCCTGGGACGGTCAGATAATTTCCCCGTGGCCCTGAGACGCCCAACTAATCGAGATATCGCTGACTTATGGACTCCAAATTGCTGGGTGACGAGACGTTGCGATTGCCCCTGTAGAATTCGGGCAATAGCCCTACCCCTATCAACTTCGGACATTCGCGGCATGCTGCTTTTTAATCGCCTTGGAATGAAATGTTGTGCACTGGATGTGTGCTGTTCAAAACTTGAATTTGGTATGGTGTTCAAGTTGATAGCATGGGGTAGTGCTACGGACGCACGCTTTGTTGGAAAATCTGTTCAAATCGTGCAGCGTCGCCCGTGGTCACGGTTGACCGAATTTAAACCGACGGTTTTTATTTAGACAGTACACTGAGGTATTTATGTGTCACATTTCACAACATTTGGTCTACGGAGAAAAAGTTATATTACCAAAACTGAACTTGCGTTTCTTTTTTCCGCTAGAATATATACGCAAACCTGCCATGACACAATCTGGGCCGCGCGAACGTTTGTAAATCAATCTACTTTGATCTGGAAAGAATTTCCGCAAATAAAATATCATATGTATGTGTAATGGGTAATTGAGATGATGATTTCCGAAAGAATATAAGATGATTTTGTACTGTTCAAAAGCATTCAGTGGAATCCTAACTTATGCGGAATGTTCATTTCACAATAATAAGTAAAAAACGAAAACAAAAGAATGAAAAACAAAAAAAAAAAAAAAAAAAAAGACATAACACGCATTAACGATATATGGCGTGATTCTACTAGAATATGTTTAATCTGATGAGTATGGAGGTGAATAATACTTGAACAAGCATATATCTCTGAATTTTGATGACAAACGGATAATAAGGGATGATGTGTCTTTGAAAAACATTGACAATATAGTCAAATGAATGATAATAAGTCGTTATGAGTACAGAAAGTTTAATATCACTACTTATATTTAAACAGCATGTTCGTGTTTTTTTTTTTGTTTTGTTTGTTTTTTGTAAGTCTAAGGTGAAGTCTAATAATCCTTCCGATTGTAAAAAAGGAGAAACAATTCATGTGTACTACCTGATCCGATGCAAACCGGCACTGCCAATATCAAGCACAAAATCCGAAGACAGAACGTAGATATAACCATACTTCACAAAATAGTTTAACTAGTAAATATTCTGGTTGCGTCTGAAAATATCATATAGGAAGTTTTTTCGACCAGGCTTGTCATGTTTTCTTTTTATCTTAACGTATTTAATGAATATTGCATGAAATCTACTTTTCTAGATTTTTAAAGACCGTTAGCCGGGATCTTCTAAACCTTTTATCATAGTTAAAGTAGATGATACTTTTCATACTGGTCGTTTGTCTGATGAAAACGATGGTGTGGACATTCAAATGCCACATATAAATCTGTGTTATATGCACTTCTTTTATATTGATATAGAATCTTGAATGTATCAACTGTTAGATCCGAGTCAAACCCAGTATTTTTATCGGTTACCGCAGCAATCTATTAAGTTCTTGTGCTGGGTGCCAGATTTTCCGATATTGGTACCAAAAAAGACAAATTCTAACTATGTTTTTCTGAAAGTACAATATCTCTGTACTATGAAACCACTTATTAGCAATCCAGAACTCTCAGCTTTATGGTAGTAATTCGCCTTTGAAGTTGGCATGTCAAGTTCTGCATTTGTACTTCTGTATAACGCAAAATTGCGGTAGGGGAAATATAAACTCAATTATTTTCTGTTCTAAAAGGTGTATAATAACATTTCACCACTCAATATGATTGTCTTGGTGAGTTATATATGGTGATATATCGATTATGCAAATAAGGTTAATATTTAGGTCACAAGAGGTCAAAAGGTCATGGTTATTAGATCCTGGTCGTAATTTACTTAATGTGGAATGTAAGGGTCAAATGGATTATATTTGTTCAATCATTTTAGGTTCATACAGTTGTCCAAATGTTTTATAATCCTCAGAAATATTCACATAGACCATTAATTATCATTTATTTGGATTTGAGGATAATTTGTAATCTTGTATTGCCTTCTTATTCTACACTAGGCCCACCATAAACTTTTTATGTTCACAATAGCTTGACAGGTTACAACATTTAGCAAGGTGGGTGTGAATTACATTTTTGTGAGAGTATGACAGGAATGGTTCCTTCCATCTGTGATATTCAGTACTTTGTGCCTGTGGTACTTCAGTGTTAAATCCCTTCACCAATTAACCCTAATAACAGCCATTGTCTCAAGCATATCAAGACACCTTCACATAAAGTAACTTAAAATGTGTTCTTGTTCTTGCTGCGTATACTGCCTGGTTGTTGTATAACTAGTCTCCCGCTAGGGGCACATGGCACTTATTTTGCATTTTCCCGCCAAGCCTTGTAAATGATTGATCACTTTTGGGTTGAATTCGTCTTTATATCAGTCAAGCTAAATATTCAGGGTGATATGCTTTACCAAACACGGGTTATAAACAAGCTGAAGTGCCGAATGTGTACATGAATTCAAAGTCTAGTTCAAATGATTTTACGCAGGCCCCCGGGCCTTTATGTTCCTAAAAAGGTTTATTTCCACAGTATACTCCTACTCATTTGCTTATGACTAACCCATTATCACCCCAGACACTACAATAAATCAATTTTGGTCCAATACCCTGGTCCCTTGCACATCCCGATGGAACCCTAAGGAAAATACACGCAAAGAAAAAGACTCATGAAGGACCAGGCTCCAGTTGATTCGATTCCAAGGAATTCTGCATGTGTGATAGATGGAATGGCGCTAGTTCAGCGAGTTGAAGGCAACAACATGCGTTTTGGGGATGTATCCAACAAAATTCTTAACATGGTACTGAGAGAGGGTGGGTCGAATCACAGAATTGATGTGGTCTTTGGTGTGTATCGGGATATCTCAATAAAAAATGCAGAGAGAGTAAAGCGAGGGTCACAGACAGGGCTTTCGTTCGCTCAGATAGCACCCGGCCACAGTATCAAGCTAATTCGACTAATAAAACCAAATTAGTCGAATTTTTGGCATCGGATTGGTGCTCAGAAAGCAAACGGGACAAATTGAAAGACAAAGATTTCTTTGTAACTGTTGGTGAAACATGCAAGCGGATCGAGTATGGAAATTCGGTGTCTGAGGTAAATGACCTCAAATCACCCCAAAAGGAAGCGGATACGAGGATGCTCTTGCATGCCTCTCATTGCAGTAAAACAGGGTCTAAATCCGTAGTAATTGTGTCTGAGGATACTGATGTATTCGTACTGTGTATCGAATTCGCCGATCAAGTTTCCTGTCCCATCTGCATCAAATGTTGGCAAAGACGCGAGCACAGTACTGTGATGTCCTGAAAATTCGGCAGGTTCTTGGGGAGTCTAAATGCAAGGCTCTCATTGGTATGCATGCGCACACTGGGTTTGACACAGTCAGTGCATTTGCTGGAAAAGGAAAGCTAGGGTGCCTTCGTTTGAATGCTAAGAAGGAGACACAGAGAAACACTAGCCTTACTGGGACTGATTTGGGAGCTGTCTGATGAACCTTGTAAGCGTTTGGAAGCACTAATATGTGGTTTATACGGTACACCAGCACCAGTCGAAAGTGTGAATGATAAGCGGTACAATATATTCCGGGCTATAAAGGGTGAAATTGATTCTTGGCTGCACCCTGTTCTGAAACACTCATCCAACATGCAAAAAGGGCAAATTACCAATCTGGTGTATGGAAAAGCGCTCTTGACGCTCCACCCAACTGTCCAAGTCCTGAAGGTAATGGGCGGAACATAAATGGCAATGACCTAGTTGTCAACTGGGGTGATAGACTACCAGCACCTAATGCTGTGATGGTGCTTTTGTCTTGTGACTGCAACAGAATGTGTGTTGAGGAGACATGCTGTTGCCTTCAGAACAAACTGAAGTGCACATATTTGTGCAAACTAACTACATATGGAAATCAGGGCCCAGAGAAGATGAAAATTTAGGATATTCTAACACTGACAATGATGATGATTAAGATGTTTCAGATTATGATATGTATGATAGTGAATAAATAGCTTTCATCAGAGGGAAACTCTAGATGAATAGAAATCTTTGAGAACAGTACAAGGTTTGAATAATATATGAAGGTAATTTTTAAAGCGCTGATAGAACATATTTTATATCGATCATGGCATACGAATTACCTATCCTCAAAGCATACAATTAAACTGCTAGTACAGAGATAAAATTACTATTTCATATTTATAAATACCTATAGATATTATAAATGTATTTAGAAGTGGCTAATTAATAATTACAAATGATTAAAATGTTATTTCCAACAATAAAAATAGTTTTTTGGCCAAATTCAAGCTTTACCTAACTTTCATGACCTTTTGACCTAATTATCTACCTTATTTTGAGTGGTGAAATGTTATTATACACCTTTTAGAACATACGTTGATTGAGTTTATATTTCCCCTACCCCAATTTTGAATTACACAGAAGTACAAATGCAGAACTTGACATGCCAACTTCAAAGGCGAATTACTACCATTGAGCTGTGAGTTCTGGATTGCTATTAAGTGGTTTCATAGTCCAGAGATCTAGCACTTTCAGAAAAAACATCGTTAGAATTTGTCCTTTTTTTGGTACCAATTTTCGGCTCAGCACATGGACTAATTTGTTACGTGACACCTGCACAAATTGTATACAGTTGGTCAGCCATCATGACAGATCTTGGCATCAATATAAAATTTAAACTTTAGATTTAAACCATAATTGTATGTAATAAGCAATTATAAAATCTAAACATTGTGTACATTGTATGCGTGAGCATATTGATAATTGTCCGAGATACAAAGCATTATCAAGTTAATTGGCTACAGCTAAAGCGTTATCAGATGTTTAATCTTCTTTCAAACTCAAAATATTAATTAGCATTATGTTCTCGAGTCAACATTTGTAGTATCGTATATATGTGGATTATACGTTTCTCTTCGTCCGAGCTCTTCATAGTTTCTGTCAGTTACGGTGATATCCATGGAGTGTAGTTCCCTGTTAGGGGCGTTGTAGTAGGAATGGTCTAAAAGTACGTAAATAGTTTTTTTTCTTTATAATATATCTTTGTAGATTTTTAATGCATATGTAATGGTGACAATGAAATAGAAATAAAACGGATTATCATGGTTAAACCAGGACACCAATCATTACGCTGGTTCTCCTTTTAACATTAGTAAGAAACGTTAATTACAAAAGGAAGATGACATGCGTTTCCTTATGATTACTTTAAGACAGTCATTAATTATTTTCTACCAGACATTTTTTTACTGCGAAATTGTATGAAAATATCATGTTTATTATAATTCTTTTGAACAAGAATTACCTTCATCTCGATGAAGCCTTTGTTCATTGGACGACATCGATATTTCCGAGATATAAGTTGTACCCTTGTTGTCTGCACGGATCACAGATAGACGTCTGATCAGTACAATTACAGTGATTATGAGAGCTAGTATCATCAATCCACATCCAACACCAATACCGATAACGGCATCTTCATTCGTAACTGTCACCACTACAATATCATTAATAACATATGTAATGTTTTACATGCTTGTCATGATCTGGACATAGTAGCCAGACACTCACACTGACAGGTAACCTAGTCCTTACAAATACCTAAAAGTAGAAAGCTCTGGATACAATGACTCCAGTGTCGAGTTAATAGTAATGTGAAAACGGTATTACCACTGATACTGAAATATAACTGTTACCTTTGATGTCACAAGCGTCCCCAGTCCATCCAATAGTACATCCTCTAACACAGTAGCCAGTGTCCTTCTCACAATTATCGTTTTGACATTTACCACATATCTCAGTACATTGGTTGCTGTAGTAACCAGCTTCACATGCTACAAAGCAGAAGGAAATTTCTATTGCTAATTAAACATGTATATAATTAACAACCCGGCAATTAACGTTTATAACATATGTTTTATCAAAGAGGAACATCTCTATGAAAGTTGAACATCACCTTGGATCGGTATTGCGTTTGATATCCAAATAAAAGCAAGGAAAGACCTGATTCCGGTTTCTCGTAGAGTTTTTAACTTTATTATTCACCGATCTTAAGATAGGGACAACACTAATAAATCTACCGATGTACGCATACTTCAGTTAACTTCAGAGTTAATCCTTCTCTACCCCACTTTTTATAAAATTAAGAATTATGTCCATTATACTATTTTGCCATTTGATTGTCGTTGTCAGTATTATGTTCAATATAATATAGCGTCTGTGTCTGTTTTTCAGAAGTTCTAATTTCGCGTAACTCTATGACTAAGCGCAGGTTATTGCATAACCTATAATTAATGTTGGTTGTAAAACAAAAGAACATATTTTAAGGTTAGTATAACTCATATGTTTTCCATCGATTATGAGTCGAATCGTTGAATTATTTTGACAAACCAGTTAGGATTTAAGGTAGCTTTTATTACCCTGTTCGCAGTTGCACATCCATCGATGAAGATTTCCTTTTATCAAAACGACATCAAGACAAAAGTTTTGTTTTATTGATTTTTCTTTTATCAATTTTTTATTTTATATTTTGTTTGTTATACTATATCAAGTGTATCACCTTATGAGCAATAACAGTTGGTTTTCACTGAAACATGTGCATAAAGAGGTTACTTAATAATTAAAGAAAAGAAAACTTAAGCTGTTGATCAACAGTCTGGATATGCATTTTTTACGACATATATGATAACGTATGCGCACAAAACATCGTCGCCTGTAAACAAAGTGGCATGAATTGGTCACGAAAATGTTTGGGATTAATGTCAATTATATCGTTTTTTCTTAATTGACTTAGAAGTATCAAATAACATATGCCACTTCCACAACAAAATCCGGTACAGAAAAAAACGGAAACAGAAAACTACTGTCGCTGTCATTTCTGCTCGCCATCATGTATTCCTCTCTACAAAGTTAACTGCCCTGCTTTCACAATTATTACGTAACCTTATCAGTGTTCAATTTGAGAGGGGTTTGGCGATCCAAAAAGTGTTCAAACTAGAAGTTGTATATCGACTGTGAATATAGGGATAAAACAGCAACATAATTGGCAATGTACAAAATACGTACAATTAATAACTACATTCGTGCGATGTTCCTTTAACTGTTTGATAAATCAATAGTCAACTGTTCACTTGTATTTTGAATATATAGCAGCAGCTTCTGTCATGTTTTAACTTCGAATTATAATTGAATATTAAAATGTGTAATGATGCCAAAGTCCTGGTATACACCTAACAAATAACAGGACAATCTATTTCTGGATGGAAGCGCGCGTTGGGTCTTACTGTGGGAGGAAACTTGAGGAAAACTCACATGGTTATACAGATGACTTTATACGTTTTCACGTCCGTTCTGGTAATCGAACAACGGACGTCTAAGTGAAAGGTGTTACCACTGCACCACCCGATGGGTAAGGAGTCATAACAAAGGGTTTCGTGAGAGGCGGGTTGATAAAGTTTCTAGAGGATGTTTTATCGTCGTCACAATGACAAACATTACATTTCCGTGTATGATGGAAGATTGTTCTTAGCATGTTATTGTTCATCATTGTTACATACATACACTAAAAACAAACAAGTAAAGAAAATAAACAAAAAAAAAAAAAACAAAAAAAAAAAAAAAAAAAAAAAAAAAAAAAAAAAAAAAAAAAAACACGTCAACATAATCATCACCATAACTCAATTTCGTTAAAATTGGGTCAAACTATGACACCATAAAACAGATTTATAATGAGATTCCTGAAAAATAAACAGAAAATAAATTCCGGTGTTCCGAAAGAGGAAGTGTTGTCTATTTCATCGACAATATGCCACAAATATACAACGGACCGGCAAAACTAAGGAGCATCAAAAGTTCTGCTTCATATCAAACAAAGAAATAAATATTTCTTAATAAGATCACTATTAGGATCGTAAAAGTTCCACATAATTTACATCAACCTCCTACATATTTTGAAACCTTTTTTTACGATTATGCTCGTCAGTTGACGACTTTTTACATAAAAATCGTAATAATTGTTTGGCAGTAATTTGACCCAGGACAGCTCTCGGGTATTTGTGAAATCCATTAATTTATACCCCTCTATCGTTTTGACCTACATGTATGTTCATGGACGTCATTGTGGTTCTATCATATGTAACTAGTTCAGTGCTTCCAATCAGATATAATACAACTTTGATTTGCAGATATAGGACAACATCGTAGTGGATTGCTTTGTTGTAGTTTTTCTCTTCTACTAGTTTTAAGGTATTCGAGTTTTTTTAACTTACCAATGCACTGACCGCTGTCCATGTCACAAACATTGTCTTTGCAATAGCCACTGCAGGAATGATTGCAAAACATTCCATATAATCCTACATCACATTCTGAAATCAATAAAACAATCACCTTTGAAAGCAATTTGTGTAATCTTAGTTAAATGTTATAAAATATGCCCCGTTTGATAAAAGATTCTAATAACTTATATGAGTGACTTATTTGAGAAATTTAATCTTTCATGAAAAAATAAATAAATAAGTAAAAACAACAACCATCTTTATGCCATTAATAAGTTAATCCTTAAACGTTAACAACATAAGTTAATGCGGTAAAAGAGAAACCAATCCTCTCTACATGACTTTAGCTGGAAACAGGTGAATAATCGTATGGTACTGAATCATGAGAATTATACGTTCTAACAAATTTCAAAAGCAGATGAACGCGAACAGCGTACTTGAAATAATGCCTTGATTGTATAAACACCTTCTTCACATTCTTCATTTGTTAATCAAATGTGTGTATTCTATTTTCATTTTCCCGGTGTTTTTTTCAGATCTGCTACATTCAACATGACGTTTCATTCCACTTTTTCTTCCTTATTTTCGAATAAAAACGCACCATTACACCATATGGCGAAAATTTATCAAATGTGTTCATGTGCCTTTCGTAATAAAAGTTACCCTACATGAACAACTTCCCGACGTTTGATCACACAAGTCAGTGCCACAACCAACAGGACATGGCGTACAGACACGTCCGTAATATCCCTCTTTGCATTCTGAAAGAATTAAAATCAAGCTCCTTTATATATTATAATAAGTAAAAACATATGCTGAACATCACATAAAATCAAATCTAATTTGGCTTCTGTGGCAATATATATCGGAAAACGTATAAAAATGGAGAGAATTCTGAAATGTACACTATATGATTCGTATAAGACATGATTTTTAAGTATGCACGCTTTCCAAAAATCCCCAAATATATATCAACAGTTTGACAGTAAGATAGTTTATACATGTAAATATTAAGTTCTCGTGGTAGCAATTTCTTAATAACCACAATGGACAATTACTTTCATTGGTTAGTGATAAAAAGTAGAACAGTTTCCTACTAGAATAATGTATATTTACCGTAACATTGACCATATTTTAAAGGACAGTCACTGTCCAAGCAGTTGATCGGACAGCCACATTGTATACCTGCATATCCAAACCTGCAGCCGTCTAAAATAGACAATATCCGATAATAAGGATGAAGATTCTTTTTGTCATATATTGTTGTCGGCTCTACTATCTCCATAGCAATGATGGGCGCAATTGACATTCTCTACGAATACACAAATGCATATATAATATGTGGAATAGTATGCATAACTCTTTTGTTGTAAAGCATATTATGCTTAAAAAAAGAGTATAACCTGGAGAATGACTGCAATAAGCATACATCATTTGTTTTCAAATCTTGTAGGGTTCAAGAAGTTTTGATAGAGAAAAAAACCCGTGTTATTACATTATAAAATACTATGGACTTTCACCGTCAAAATTGAACTGATAATTATTAGCAAACACAAATAAACAAAAACATAAAAAACATTTCTTACTTCTAATGTTTATCTTGATCTCGTAGAAACTCAGAAAATCAGCACGGGCTTACCTAAACACGCTCCGGTTACACTGTTACATGTATCATTCACACAATTTGATGGACATGGAATACAATTTTCATCGTTCTTATAAAATCCAGGTGTGCATATATCTGAAAATATTATTTTCAAACTGAATTTTGTTTATATTGTGACCAGTATTTACAGTTGACAGTGTTGTATAGCTATACGATAAGCATGCTTTCATAAAACAAAAACAAAAAAATATTATTATTATCATTACACTTTTAACGGCCCGTCAACACATGAAAGGTCATTAGGGCCATCAAACGGTAAAACACACAATTATCCAAAAGGAAATTTTATTAAACAAACCAAAAGGTAAAAGAACAAAAAAAAAAAAAAAAAAAAATAAATAAATAAAATAAAAATAATAAAAAATGTAAGAATATGAAAAGGTTTTCAATTGTTGCTGTTTCCCAGGAAACTAAATAGAGCATGTTGTTTGCAGAATGATATCTGGACTTTATTCTTCAAGCACTTCTGTGTCGGGTTATGCGACTAGAAATCAGACGATTCGCTTCTCTACTCTCTGACTCTTCCATGTAAATAAATGACAAAACATTAATGAGTATGTTATTCTTTTGTATCTCCATTCACTTATTTCGTTTCTTTCCACAGTACACTCAACATTAAACCAGTAGGTGCATGATGTTCTCTTCTTTAATCCCGTATAGCCGATAGGATAACAATGAAATCTTTTCAAACACCATGCAATTAATTTTCATGTAACGTATAACACAATATTGTGAGTTATGTAACTATAGCATTATTTTACCGGTAACTCATATATGTAACTAAAAAAAAGAAAAGACAAAATGTGTGTATTGTTGCCAATATTTAACAAGAATAGTTTGAGTCACATTTTGATCCCCGTATGCTATAATAGACGCGATGACATCAGAATTGGAAATCAAAGACAAGACATAGTCTTCATCATTCGCTGATGTCGATATTTTCCTACAACTAAATTAAAATTAACTGCTTCCCACCAAGCTGTATGACAGGCGTAATGGTTTCTACTTCCCTAAAAGTAATTTTACATGATAGTTTAAACTTCCCTCAAGGTAATTTTACTTGATAGTTTCAACTTCCCTGGATATAATTTAACGTGATGGTTTGAACTCTCTTATATGTAATTTTACACTTCTAGATATCAATGTCTTTGCTTCCCTCACTTATGGCACTTACATGTTGGTTCAACATTTAAGAAGTTTTCCAAATATCATGATATCTGTACTTGGTGTCGACGGCTGACTGATGAATTCGTTACACAGGGTTTCAAGAAATAAGATGTAACATGTGTTTGGTAGAATGATTGTTGTTTATGATGTGAGATATAAATTGTAAGTGTTTGATGCTCGATGGAATGTTTGGCCGATTTGTTTTTTGCTGGTTTTTTTTTTTTTTTTTTACTTGAGAATATGCCCTTATTCATTTGGATTTACCTAAATTTAAATCGTCGATGATACAGACATTCTTAAACGTCATCAGAATTGAAGTTGCTGGATGTTATACTGGTTATCATAGATTAACTCTCAATTCTTACCTATACCTTAATTTAAAAAACAAAGTGTACAGCAATTACGAAACATATCATATTCATTGGCCAAGCTGGAAGGTCGCGATTAATCTTACTTTGGCAAGAAATCGGAGTATCCCCGGAAAACTGTGTAGTCGGGTAGGTGACCCAACATGTTTTCACTTTCGAATCGAATCCCAGTTGCATTAATGAAAAGCAAGTAAGCCACCTGATCAGCCGAATGTATTCAACTCTTAAAATCAATTAAATTTCCTTACTTTCTTTCATAATTCATTAACAAAAAAACGGCATAAAATGTGAAATACATACCACATACACCAGAGCTTGGGTGACATACGTTTCCAAGGCAGTTTGAGCAAGTCTCATTACAATTTCCTTTCCCATACTTTCCTATTGGACAACCTAAATTGAAAAAAAAACGTTATTACAAGTTGTGTGTTAAAGTGACACTACTTGAAACGCAATACGTCGATTATCAAAAAAGAGGACTGTATGGGAGACATACATATGAATAGATACACACACTCTATTGTGTATTATTCATATTAATCTTTCTTCCGGTCTAACAATAATTACTAGTTTTGTATACAAAAAGGCAAACAATTCCTCCTTTATGACTCCTCAGAGTGTGATGTGCAATTGTTTTCGTTGCGATCACATATACACTCAATGTCTAGAGAGTAAAACATGCCTAGATTTATGTAAAACATTTTTGATGTTTTAAACACAATCTTACATACAATAACATGGGATGGTTATTTTATCCACTATAACGGAAATTCGGTGTCCATCGGGCAGGTTGTCTCGAAATTTTGACATTTTGCTTGTCCGTACTGTTGCTCTTACTTAATTGATATAGGGGATAAATTATAAACTCTATGATATTAAGTTTGGTCTGTTCGATTTACGTATATTTTGATTGTTCTTATCATCTTTATATACTGAAGTTAACTATTTCAATTGCTTTCATAGTATATATGTATGCAGTAGTGTTTCTTATAACATTCGAAGTATGATTGGTGAACGTTCATATAGATATAAACATTCTCTGTTTTGTGACTTAAGATTTTATTATTTTTCATTATACCTTTTGTCTATTGATTTCTCTACCATATCAATGCCATTACACTATTTAACTTAATATTTGTTAGGACACACGTGTTATATGACTTAGACGTGATTGCTGAATATTCCCATTGTTTTCATCGTGACATCAAAGGTTCATTATGTCATATCGGTGTGACGTCACCAAAGAGTTAACAACCAATTTAGATATTGTATTTGAGATATGAGTCATTTGTATCAATTTCATATTAAGTAACATTTTTTGAGATAAATGATCCCAAATGATAATGAAATAATGTAATAGAATATACTATCAAAAAATTACATAAAAGTAACAGAACCAATATCATTATTTGCATGGGAGTCACAAGAAACCTGTTTGTATTAATCACTTACCGTAAATATACACTTCACACAATTCCAACACAGCATCATTTGAGTACCACTCCTCGGTTCTTTCACGGCGGTTATTATAAATTGTCATGTATTGAGCAACTCCTAAACACGATACTAATTGTAATGCAGACATAGATCCAAGGTTAGGTGTTGTGTCCTTGTAACAACGGTCTTCCGATACCCAGCCAGTCGTGTTAGACAGGTAAATTTCATACCCGGCAAGTCTATTGAGGGTGCCCTCCTCTACATTAAATTCAAAACAGTGAACTTGAATATCTTTATTGCATAACTGATATAAATGGCACGTAAAAGCCAATCGTATTTTCAAACAGGAACAAAAGGAGAAGGGTAATAAGCTCAAAATGGATTAAAAGTGAAGATAATGAAAAATTAAATGAACATGAAACTTCGTATGGATAAAAGTGAACTGGCACTTTCTCAAATTATTACAAAGAACGCTTTATTGTCAAACTAATAAAAAAGAAATGTTTAATTTCAAACATTTGAACGGTGATATTAAATTTCCCGCAAGTGTTTTTAATTGCGGAATAGTACTAGTGATCTTGAGTATATGGATCATACAGAATGTAATAAAAATCTTTGGTTGAAGTATAAGGTAGCAGAAGTTAATACTTTCCCATGATAGTTTACCTCTGTAAATAATTTTAACGGATTCTATGACTGGTTTATGCTGTAGATCTACCTGCCACCAGGCTTCGGTCTGCCCCTCCGCCGTGTGTGTACAGCAGTCCGACCCCATCATTGTGGTGTTACATCCATCTACTGCCTTAGCACTGTCATAGTTAGCATAGACAGAATTTTGGTTTGTGGTTTTAGCTCCGTCGATGATTTCTGAGGAATACAGTCCTCATATGTTTAGACAATACAATATTTGTGAATGCAAACCCTCTATTAACTATGTTTGTCACTACAATCGTTTGTTTGTGAGACATTTTTTTAAGTACCGGAGCTTGCTTTGTTGGGCCTACAGTTGTAAGTGTGAAGTACTTTCTAGTTACATTTTTATTTTTAAAAAATATGGGATTAAGCTTACACCAATCAAATAAAAAAAAGTTGTCATTTATTCCATTGATGACTGAAAACAGAGAGAGAAAAACACATTGTAAAAGGCATGGGTCTGTAAAATATCTTTCTAGATCTCACGTTAGCTAAGGAATGTCTATATAAGAAGAAAATCATATATGAGTTTTGTTCTAAAACATCAAAGACGCAAAGCACATATGTATTTCAAAGATATAATATATTGCAGTTCAGTAGCTACTGAGGACATCCTTGCTGTTTTATTCGTAATTTTCATTTTTTTTCAACAAACAGAACATCCCAATTAGCACAGTGTCCTGGTGTCCTAGACCACTACATAATACAGGTAATGTCGGAACAATTTTGGTTGTATTATAATGAATAATTATCAGTTCTAAATATAAATATGAATCCATGTTAAGAATATTGGTGCAAAAAGTGGGTATTTTTAAAAAAGATAATTATATTCTTATGGACACTTTTTGATTCATGTTTACTGCAAACAACAAGCTCTCGATGATATCCTACAACTTATTCATTGATCAAAGGCTGGTTCCGTAACTGACTTTCTCCGATATCAATATTATACAGCGATAAAAAGTCCTCGTAAAGATAGGTAATTGCGGAAAATCTGATGAGGTTTATATACAGTTATTCTACAAAGATGATATCAATATCATACAGCGATAACAAGTCCTCGTAAAGATATTTAATTACGGAAAATCTGATGAGGTTTATATACAGTTATTCTACAAAGATGAAACTATTTTTGTGTTGGATTACTCAATACATTGTTATTGTAATTATTCTGACGTTTAGCTTAGTAAAAAAAAGGTAGGCATTTTTCGTGTAGATGCAGATGAACTATGATGGCGATCTTCGTAACAAGTGTCGTATCAGTACTGTAAAATTATGAACCTAATCCACCATATAATTTGCATCTTTGCTGCTCATACGCAAATAATTATATGTATGTTTATCACTCGAAGAAAGACGTGATGCATTGAAGTTATGCACACGGAATCCAAGCAATTATAAATAGAGAAACAGCTTAAATGTTTTCATATGCTTCGTCTTTCATCCTTATTCGAAACTATTAAAAACGTGTCAAATTGGCATTTAGAGGAGCTCGAGCGTAATCTATGGTCAAAAGGGGAAAACAATTTGTTAAAAAGGAGCAGGTTTCCTGACCTGATCTAGATCTTGACCAACACTGTTAATCTGGAATATTTGCTGGAAATTACTATTTTGCTTGAGTCTCCATTTATTCCTTGCCATCTAATCGTACAACTTACAAATTGTCTTTATCATTATTCAAAGACGTCTGGTAGATATACGATTGTCATCGGGCAGTTGTAATGGTGAAACAGAATTATATAATATGAGGAAAGCTATAACGGTGCAGCAAGAGGTTTATTGAAGTGCATGTATATGTTTTCCTATCATTAAAACTAATGTAGGTTAGAAATGTATATCGTGAGACACTACCAACGCGATATTGCAAATATATATGTATAATACCGATCAATTTATCTCGTAGCTTGGCGCATGTTAATGACAAAGTAAACTCTTGCAATCAATGTAAATATAAGAGCACTGAATATGTGTATGTGCATACAACGTAATAGAAGCGTTATGATATTTGATATAAGCCGTTTGATTAGGCCGTGTGAAACACTTGAGCGTTGCTATACAGAGAAGTGATGTGTAATATATGGCATTCAGTAATGTTTGTGCCGAAGAATATTGTGCCAATGTACGTTAAAAAGTTTCTGTAATCGGTTGATGATGTACAGATATAATAGTATCACGTCTGTTGTCAGTACATTTCATTTACTTTATCAGTATTATGTAGTTCTATTTACAAACAAGATCACAAGCAATATTGACATATCTGTAGGTGTTTTATACCGTATCTATACTGTAGTTTCTATTCCCTCCGGTGCATATCGATTGTGATGCAAATAACAAAATCATATACATTTTTAAAAACACATCCTCTGAAACTATTCAGTCAGTTTATTCCTGATACACTGATGGAACATGTAATCACGGGCATCGCAACTATTATTCTATTGAGGTACAAAACAATACAATAGTGATACAATATCAATAAATAATGTCAACTTATATTTTACCTGATGCATTGGCAGTCAGCAGTTTAAATAGTATTGACCAGAGCACCAACAGGTTCAAGTCCATAATCAGGCTATCTACTGTGTCATCAGCCTGTATCGTACATGTGGTAAAGCTCACGGATGAGGAAGTGTTGATTGCCTTACACTGCCAATCCAAACGAAATAAACCGGTTTTATCACGTGACTAATAACAAACATAAAAAAGTATTATCTAAACAAGAATAATTATATCGATCTACGAAAGGTATCAAAGCTGTTTTAAAACCGGTTTTTATTTTCTACCAAATGTCTGCCACAAACGGTATATTATGTATGTATTGCATTTTACAACAAGGGTATCGAAATTTAATTATAACCTTTCCATCTAGACTGTTCTTTTCGTCTTACACATATCTACCTAATGGTCTTTCCTGTTTGGAATTGTGTCATGAAACATCTTGTTTATATTTGTGTTAGCATGGTAACCCAGCTCAGAGACTGCAGCTTGTTATTTGTTGTACATGTCTTATAAACAAAACAAAAACAAAAAACAAAAAACAACAGGGAAAAGAAATGTTGTCAAATGGTCATTTATTAAATGACAGGAACATTTCAAATACAACCATAATATCAATCACTGTTGTTATATAATATATAGATCTGAATGACATTAACTTCAGTCTATATGTACAACAAAAAGATGGGGTACAAATTATCGGCACCGATGAGGGGCGCAGATACATATGTATGGAGGGATACATGATATGTAGAAAAATGCACCTCATCACCCCATCCAAAGGCTCTGAACTGGTGTAGTTATCTTAGCCTAGAGACAGTGTTAAATATGAATATATATCAACAAAGAACTACGATAAAAACATGAAATGAAAATAAATTGACAAAAAATAGCAGACAAATCCTGAGATTCTCCAACAAAGTTATAAGACCAAGCAAGTTAGTCTGAACGTAAAAATGTTATCTTGGACAAACGAATAAGACATAAAGAATAAGACAAAAAAGCATCATTCGTGTACATTCCGAACAATGCTGGAGCAAAAGGAAAATACAAAAACTAATGCTTGCGGAAGATTAGGTTGGGACCATAATCAGCGAGCAGGCAAATCCTGGCCTCACTATAGTGGCTTAAGGTCCTTTCCCATAATACAGCATACAGGAAATAATTGTCGGCAAGTACAAGGCTGCAGCTACAATCCAAGTGGTGTATTTCAAATAACAGACTGATAGCATAAATAATCATATGGGCAGGGAAATCCTGGCCCCACTACAGAAATCGATGGTTATTATCAGTTAAAAATATATATATAATAAAAACCAATGTAGGACAAGGCTAAGTGAACAATTAACATACATAAAATATGGTATCCAATAAATGCAAGTGGACAGGCAAATCCTGGCCCCACAATAGTGTAAATGTCAAGCTTACTCAGTTAATCACAATCTATGAAAAGGCTCAATGTACAAAAATCATATATTAAATATAATGCCTTCATAATCAGTGGGCAAGCAAATCCTGGCCCCAGTGTTAAGTGCTCAAAGAACCAAACAACGCAAAAAAAAAAAAACAAAACAAAACAAAAAAAAGAAAAAAAAAAAGAAAAAAAACCATAGTATAAACATGAATACTGTCAAATAACCAGGAATAACAACCAAAAAAATAAATGCTGTCTGATGGAGAGGTTAGACAGAGCAAAAACTGACGACTTTTATGAATGTAAACCTATGCGAACATAGTTTTTAACAGCATCCGAATTCCAACGGCCCATCTTCTGAATAATATGTTCAGGAACCCCTCTGGCAGATGCTGATGTAGCAGCACCTATCCGAAAACTATGCCCTTTATAAAGATTGGGGTCTAATTGAATGAAACCGAGAACCGATTGAAGCATTTGGCAAAACCATGCGTATGATACCGGTAAAGAGTACGAAAAATGGAAGAGGGGGCCGGTTTTATGCTGATAGAGTTGTAAATAAGAATGTAATGTGGAAACTGGGCATAAGAATGGAGTAGGACAGGTAGAAATCTCAATGAAAAATTACCTCAGATCACTGTGTTTGTCATGGACTGCAAGTTTTGAGTTTGTCCGAAACCTGTGAAAGAAATGTCATGAACCTGAAGGACTTGGTCTGGTTTGTTATTCTGGTTGACAGTAAACTCACTTATACGAAGGAAAGCGTGAAATGCTAGTAGAAACATTGATCTGCAAAGCAGGGCTTTACGAAAAGATGTAAACACTTTGTCACTGGCATAACAAAGTTTTTCTAAGATGTCAAGAGTGATGGGCAACCTACAGTCATACCGCCGTTTTGTGTTATGTACACCCCTCAACAATTGTTTGATAAAAAATGACGAGGTGGGGTCAGGTGGGTCATACTCGATAACAAAACTTAAAGGGAAATTCTTTCCCAAACATTGAAAATAAGGATTAAAATGTTATCAGAGGGCCCATCATACTCAAACAGCCAATATGCCAGGGAATAATTCTATAAATAATGAAAATATTCCCTTGAAACACATGGGATGAGGGTGGGTCGTTCTCGATAACAAAACTTAAAGGGAACAAACCTGAATTTGATTAGAAGGCTAGAAGGCATAAAAAAGGTAGTAAATAAATAAAAACCAATGGAAAGAAATACACAACATAAACTATCCCATACCTTGAAGGACTGAAATGTCTGTCTATAACCGGCGAGAATAGAAAATTATGGCGGATTTCATGCTGCGATAATATTTTCTCATCCCTGCCAGATTAAGATGCACTTTGTCGGACAGGTACAAAAGGTGTGGGTTTGCCCAGAAACCACGGTGGTGCCAAAATGAAAGCAAGCCATGATCTTTCACCATGGCCTCGAGCAAAATGTTCAACTGTACAACATTTTCATTGTAAATACGATGATCACCAGCAAATCTAGGAATGAGCTGTGTAATAACATCACGCTGCACGGAGGGTGCATTCGAAACAAGTAAGGCAAAGTTAATTATATCGAGGGCGAGTTCGTGTATATCACAATGAAGTCTAGATAAGTCATTTCCCCCACATTGAAGTAACACAATCCTCGGTAGAACACGTCTTAAAACAGTTAAATCGTTCAACAGAGACTTGGACCCTGGACGTACGGTCTCCCCGCCGATACCATGAAACGAAACCTGGATTTGTTCTCTAAGCAGACCTAAATTTTCCGCTTCATTTCGATCATTCGAGGTGAAGTCACTCAGCCTCCGAATGTAAGAATGTCCCATTATCAAAACTGGGATACCCATGATAGACAATACAACGACTACGTGAGCTTGGAGAAATGTACAGGAGAAAGTAATTGGTTAAACGATACCTTGTTTAGCTGCTGGAACAAACTTCTTGTAGATTTATCCACAAATCCGGGAAACACTACGTGAGCATAGGCCTATATATGGCACGAAGTTCTTATCATCAATATCCAAGACACTTAAATATAACAAAGTCAAAAAACACTTCGAAAGATATTAAACGTAATCAGCAGAAAAATTATGAGGAGTGATGAAGATATGACGCGGTCAAAATCACGAAGAGGTGCGCGCCTCGCTGATTGGTCAATCCAGGCCCTGACCGCCTAGCATCACGGCTACTGCCGCTGGTCACGTGAACAGCCCCTGTGACTGGTCAACCTAAAACCGTGACCGCATAGCGAGTTGCCCTACACGGCCCTTTTAGCTAACACGTGCGCACACATAACATCCAAATAACAAGAGATACAAACTACATAGGGTAACAGATGGTCACCAGGTGGTCAGAGTTCAAGATCTTATTCCAAATAACAAAATCATGCAAGAGCCAACTTACATAACATTATAATGTGAAGAACATCTGTAGGATTATGACAAATATACATATATATATACATGAATATATAAAGTAACCATCTAACACAAATGTATTTATTTCATGAAATAAATTTTATTTGTTTTTTTTTTCATTGTTAATAACGGCTACATAAGGACATGCAAAAAGTAATCACAGTGAGACCTTCAATATGAAAAATGGTAGGTCTCGATTAACACTATCGTTTAACACAGATTTACGTTTAACAAGATTTACACTTACAAAGCAACGCTTTGGAAATTTTTAAAATTTCCCCGAGATGGAATTTTGTTGAAGAGCTACCTTAAAATGATCAACCACTTCCCCTTATAAATCATGTGTCTGCTCACTTTTTGCAAATTTCACTGAATGTAATTTGTTTTCCTCGAAGCAATAGTCATAACAATTTTATTTTGGCTGTGTATAACGTTCGAAATATCAAGATCAAGTTGAATGTTTCGTTTATATTCAGAATTACTATTATCAATATTGTAACAGTCTTAATGGTCTGTCAGCACATAAAAGGTCATTAGGGTCATAAACAGTGAAACACATCGCGATCCAATAGGGAAAAAATACGTCAAACAAACTAAAACGTAAAAGACAAATGCTAAAAAACACAAAAGATTAAAATGGTAAGTCATAGTTTGTAATATGGACCAACATCTTTCAGATAACCTAGAATTTTATCAATCTCAGCCGTTTTGAAAAGGATCTTAATACTTGTTACATAAAGATAAAAAAAATTCTGAGTAGATAGACGGTCAATGCAGTACAATAAAATGTTTAACGGTGAATGGCTCATCACATCCTATGCACCGAGGATTATCTTTCAACATATATTATTGTGTAAGGTATGTATGGCCCATCCGAAGACGTGAAAGAACAACGTCTTCTCGGTGGTTGTCTCTATAGAATAAAGACAATTTACCGATGATAGGTTTTCATGCGTTTTATTATTGGTATATTAATTCCATCCTCCTGCCACTGAGCTGTTAAAATTGTTTGATAAATGGTTTAAAATTTGTAAAATGGAGTTTAAAAACAAAAGGTGGTAGCGATAACGCTTCCTTTGCGGCACGATCTGCTTTTTCATTGCCTGGTATTCCCATGTGCCCCGGAATCCAACAAAAGCAATACGAAAGTTCATTATTAGTATTTATGTATTACAAATGAAAATATTTTCGATATTTCTGAACTGCTTTATTATCTTAACAAAAAATTAAAACTTTCCGATCAGAAGGTATTCATTTTTTAGATAATAGAGCAGTACTAGCATGTTGATCAGCTAAATTTATAATTTGATCAGGCCAACTAAAACAATTGGAATCTTGGACTTTGTTGTCAGTAAATATCGGCGATATTGCTCTTGGTTGGTGCGATAAAATCATATACTGACACCATCAAAATTCTATAATTGTATAGTATGCAACAACTACATCTGAACGACAAGATGAACAAAATAGGCCATCAGTCCTTTTCGGTATGAAAAAAAATCAATCTAGTTTTGTAATCATACTACTTTATATGACTGTTGTTTATGGCGACACAACAATATGCCGCAGCTGTCTTTAGATAGGAACTTGCTGCAGTCAGTATTTGATTAAACCTTCCAGGTTTCCATAATTTTACATAATATCGAGTGATATGCTACTTATCTACAATTAAAATGACATCAAAATATTAAAACTAAATATTTATCATCAGTTTCAATGTTTCAGTTTGAGTTTATGTAATTATATTATTTATCATAATTATAACAGTGTCGTGGAAGATAGGCTATCACTCCTGGGACTCCTTTTCATGTCAGAATAATTGATATAACGTGATTATACTGTACATACGTAAATTACGTAGATAACATATTTGCTATCATGGTGATATCATTACTACTATAATTAGAATACGTTTGATACAGGGAAATATAATGTACATAAGAAATGTTACCGAATTGTATATTAAAATAGAATTGATTATAATTACATACATACAAAAAATCATCTTGGTCCTGCTGGAAAATGCCTGTTCCCGTTTTAAAGTGCTTTTGTAAAATACTCTTAAATCGACAGCGTTTAAATTATCAAAATAAAGAATGTACATCTAATAGATTAACAATGTATTTTCATAATCTTTAAATAATACATGATATGACGAGAAGGGCTCAGAATATTGCATTTTAATCAAGGCAAAGGTGTGATAACATTTTTCAATACCAATAAACATACAGTAGATAGTTCTCTCGTCCTTTGTGTGCTCGTCGGTTATTCTAAAGACCTAAAAAGTTTAAACCTTGGAGGTAACGTGGAAAATAAAAAGGCCCAAATAAATGTTAAAACCCAAATTAGGAGATCCATTTATCCCAAAATTCAATAAATTTCATAGTTTCATTAAAAACATAAAGCCCAAACAAAAAAGCCCAACAGCAGTGTCTACTATCAACAAAGCTCGAAGATTGTTCGTAAAAACACAAAAAGCAAATTCAACGTTTGTTTAATACAAATTTATAATGGGTATATTAAATGAAAAAAGTGAATGAAACTGCAACAAACACATGCATATGTACAAATATCACGATGATAAATTTCTATTATATCAAGAAATACTATACCTTATGATTATGATATTTCAACCCTTACTGGTATGTAGCACTATTGTGTTAATACAATCCAGAATAGTTTCGAGTGAGGATAAAATCATACTTACTATGAATGTAAATTCACTAACAGTGTTTCAAATATTACACATTTATTTGAAAGGTTTCACATCGATATACATCTAGCCTTTTATGTAGTTTCGTATAGATGTGGAACGTCTTTATCTCCAGGTCCAAGTTTTTCATAACTGCCTTCATCAGGCGATATTTTCGTGGTGATTTGTTTGCTCGCCATTGCACCTATTACTTCGTACTGTCCGTCTGAAACCAAAAGCGGATGGAAGGTACGTTTATTGGCTAGGAATTTCAATAGTTTAATATATATTTGAGTATCAGAAGCTACTTACTCTTGCGGATCACCTGGTCTTATTCCCCTTGTACGTGTTTGGATTATGATTATGTTGACATGCTGGTATTATCGTGTTGGTTTGTTATGTATAACATGGATGAGGTTTGATAGAAATATTTGGCAAAACAATACAAGATTTACCCATTTCTGTAAGTCAATTAATTAACGGTCTGAGTATAAGTTGTTGGTAGATGAACCGATCGGAAGATATAGATGAAAGGAATGTGTCGTATCGACTTTCCCTCCATGCCACATAATGGTAATGTGCTTGTTAAAAAAATTGTCACCTGAATCTCCTGGCAGCTCCTGTCCGATACTCGACATGGATATGTTAGCCGTAGTGGCAGATCTGGTGGTGTCCGTATTGGTCCTTGAATGAAGTCGCCTTGCCAATACGATGATCACAATGACCAGCACAATAACGACCACTCCCAATCCGACTCCTATTCCGACTGCCGCGACATTGAAGTCATCCTCCACACCCGGTATATAAACAACTACAATAACAGACCATATATCAACAAATGTCTAACAAATCTTTAATTATATATTCGCACTTTTGTTGAATTTTAAAATGATTCTAACAAATAACATTGATTGTAAATGCCATATCCTTTATACATAACATTTTTACATCATATTTTGATTATCGAAATAATGTTAATTCCTGTAGGTTTACATTTTTATCGCCAAGGTACCTTTGATGTCACATTTATCACCAGTAAGTCCATTTTCACACGGAGACAAACAAGTCCCGGTGTCCTTGTCGCAATTTTCATCCTGACAGTAGCCACACATGTCTAAACATGCGTGGCCATAGAAGCCGGAATTGCATTCTTTAAGAAAAAATGAAAATGTAACTATCATAACAGGTAGAGATTAAAACCGAAATCAGCTATTGGATATGTTTTATCACTATTGTGGTAACGCACTCGTCTTTCACCAATGCGTCTGCGGTTCAATAGTCACAGATTTAATATATCTCTTCAATTAAAACAAATGTGCTGGTGTCGTTGTATGATATTGATGTTTTTATAGTTTCATATCACAAGTTTAGGTCATGGAAATTTCCATCTACAATGAATTCTGTCGTGTGTTTGAGAGCATCATACACATCAGCATGCAGAGATTAGAGAAAATTCAGTATTGGATGTCAGGACGTTAGAACAGTAAATAGTAGGAATGTAATTGATATATAGACCATTAATAAAACGTACGTTTTGTGTCTAATTGAGACGTCGGTATTAAATTAAAATCAATGTAAAATGTGGTTTTGTTTTCTAGTAGAATCTGCCTGAATGCTAACTACCTTGATTTGATATTTGTTTTGGTAGATTTCAAACATATTTGATTACAAGAAGTGAATTGTACTCTTGTTTCATACCTTCACATTGTCCGTAAGACTGGATGCAGATGTTATCTTTACATTGTTGAGGGCAGCGGGAGTTGCATGTATTTCCAAAAAACCCTTGTTTACACCCTGAACGTTCACAGAAATTCAGTTGTTTCAGATTGATTGGAAATTACAAGGCTTTATATTTTTTCATACATATCAGATATCCAAGGTTTGGTAAATGTTTCGGCCGATATATTTTTATCAATGTGTGATCGATTTTCAGTTCATCGACAAGAACTTAAAAGGAAAGAACACATAAACTGGAATAATTTCTTAAATTTGGCCATGATGTTTGAAATAAAAGCATTCCATTGAAAAACTGAAACATCAATACATAGGAAGCAATATTAACCTATACAAACGCCATTTGCTTGGACACATAGGTTGTCATTACAGTTAGATGGACATGTCTGGTCACATGTACTGCCAAAATACCCCGAAGCACATCCTGAAAATAGTACAAAAAAATCAACTCATATCTTCATTCAACAATGAGTTTCATATTGGATATCAATTGAATATGCTAAATTTGAATGAGTCTCCTTAGATAAATGTTAGTCTTACACGAAAAAAACATAAACATAAACCCGTAATGTGCGGTATCATACACGCCATCAAAATTTCCCGACCCGTCACCAATATCATTAACTTGTAGGTAAACGTTGCTATTCTTTTTTATGCATGTATTGTAACAATGTAATAATGTCTGCAGACAAGAATAACGTCCTTGGGTGCTTTATCTACAGGCACAAAAAAAAAAAAAAAAAACAAAAACAAAAACAAAAACAAAATGAAATAAAAATCACGAACATTGTACAACAAAAATCAGTTCTTGAGTAAACCCGTACCTGTACACCAACCACTGATCTGGATACATGATTTCTTCCCACAAGTTGACGGACAAATCCGATCACACTTAACACCGTGATAACCAGGTTCACATTCTGAAAGTTTTGAAGTTAATAACTCATTTAAATAATGTACCATATCCAGGCTTAGGTAAATACTCACAGATTTGATATATATCTTTAATTAAACCAAATGTGCTGGTGTCGATGTATGGTATTGATGTTTTTATAGTTTCATATCACAAACGGAATTTGAACTTATGTGATATTTACGTTTAATTACATTGTATGGAATAAGAAAAGCATTCTGATGACATAACGTTGAATCGCCGTACATAATCTACCACTGACTTGATTGAAACTAGACAATTAAACTCTTTTAAGTTAGGTCATGTAAATTTCCATCTACAATGAATTTTGTTGTGTGCTTGAGAGCATCATATACATCAGCATGCA
Source organism: Ylistrum balloti (assembly GCF_031769215.1). Taxonomy (NCBI): domain Eukaryota; kingdom Metazoa; phylum Mollusca; class Bivalvia; order Pectinida; family Pectinidae; genus Ylistrum; species Ylistrum balloti. The sequence continues at coordinate 41,511 of NW_026782840.1, forward strand.
GAGATTAGAGAAAATTAAATATTGGATGTCAGGATGTTAGAATAGTAAAAAGTAAGAATGTGATTGTTGGATATATAAACCATTTATTAATGAAACGTACGTTTTATGTCTAATTGAGACGTCGGTAGTAAATCAAAATCAATGTAAAATGTGGTTTTGTTTTCTAGTAGAATCTGCCTGATTGCAAACTACCTTTATTGGATATTTGGTTTGCTTGATTTCAAACATATTTGATTACAAGAAGTAAATAGTACGCTTGTTTCATACCTTCACATTGTCCGCTAGACTGGATGCAGGTGTTATCTTTGCATTGTAGAGAGCAGCGGGAGTTGCATTTGTTTCCAAAAAACCCTTGTTTACACCCTGAACGTTCATAGAAATACACTTGTTTCAGACTAAGTGGAAATAACAAGGCTTTATATTTTTTTCATACATATTGCATATCAGATATCCAAAGCTTGGTAAATGTTTCTGCCGGTATATTTTTATCAATGTGATATCAATTTTCAGTTCATCGGAAAGAAAACACATTAACTGGAATAATTTCCTAAATTTGGCCATTATGTTTGAAATAAACGCATTAAGTAGCATTATTAACCTATACAAACGCCGTTTGCTTGGACACATAAGTTGACATTACAGTTAGATGGACATGTCTGTTCACATGTACTGCCAAAATATCCCAAAGCACATCCTGAAAATAGTACAAAAATGAGGTACAGAAAATCAACTCATATCTTCGTTCGACTTTAAGTTTAATATTGGATATCAATTGAATATGCATAAATTTGAATTAGTCTTCTTGGATAAATGGTAGCCTTACATGCTATTCGTGTCAGCAGGAAATTTCTAAAAAAAAAACCCCGTAATGTGCGGTATCATACACGCCATCAAAATCACCCGACCCGTCACCAATACCATTAACTTGAAGGTAAACGTTGCTATTCTTTTTTATGCATGTAATGTAACAATGTAATAATGTCTGCAGACGTGGAACACGTCATTGGATGCTTTATCTACAGGTACATTAACAAATCATTTGAATATAAATGAGAATCAACCTTATGATAGGATCACTTGTCAGAAATCCGATATTTCCACAGGGAAGCACTAGAAGCGGGTATGAGGTACTGTCTGTGACCGTATAAAATTATTTATACCGTCTACTTATATCGCTGAAATGGAAGCTTTTGTTCTGATTGGGGAGGTTATTGCCTTTTGGTGATCCTCCTGTCTCAGAGTAGAAAAGAGGTGACCTTGCCGATGTACCACAACATGTAGGGTTCTAATGACCTTTGATAATTTAACAAAGATGAACAGTCGATACTTCATTTATTGCTTTCAAAAATGTATACTTACAGGGGATCATAATTGATCATGGTTATTTTTTATGTACTACAGCAAATATAAACCTTTCGCTCAACGATTCACATAATTGTACAAGAGACTAATGGTCTCATAGGTCTCTGGCAACTTGTTTACTTCTCAATGTTGTAGTCCCTATGCTAACACTGAGCTTGACTTTAAAACGTTTAAAAGTTGTTAGTGTCTCGATGACAAAAATGTTTAACGAGGGCAAATTGATAAGTTTTTGTCTCGATTAATAATAAGATCAAATAAATTGTGAACTAAAGGTATTTTGAGTACTCACGTTTAGTCTTAAGGAGTTGGTTCGACAATCAAACAGGTTCGGCAACCATGTTGACTTCGAGATATAAAAGCATCCAGAAATATATTGCATGCTTCAGGATTATTTTCATAACTATTGCTATATTTAAAGTCATATTGACATTAAAATGAGTTATCTTTTAGCAATTAAACGGAGACCATTATATGCACGCTTCCGGTCAGAGTAGGATTATAATACTCTTCAATGTATATGTCATATACGTAGCTTACGGATATTCCGCAAATGGGAATTGTAATACACGATAATCTGCCCAGTTCCACGTGGCTGATCTACTAGGCAATCAACCCGATCGCTCGGTGTTCTCCACATGCAGTGTTTGAGCCTATACGGAGCCTGAATAGCTTGTTACGTTACAAATGACATCTTGGCGATATTAGCAAGCAGTAATGATAAGATACAGTAGCAGCACAAGCACTTTTTAAATACTTTAAAAGTTCGCCATTTTAATAACAGAACTCAATTAAATCAAATTGGTAATGAAATTCTAGTATAATACTGAGTTTCGAAATTGATGGAAAATTATGACGACATTAGTTTCATAAGGAAATGGTGCTAAATATGTTTCACGTGCTGCACACTTGAAAATTAAAAGGGTAGCGGAGATATCGGTGCCGGAATTAGTCTCATTACTCAACACCAGGATATGAATATTGATGAAGAAAAGTCACGTGATACGTTCAGACGCGGTCAGAGCCAAAACAGAATGGAGGAAGAGGTGAGTAGTACGTCCATGTGACATCGCTTGTAAAAAGAATTTACCGATAAATGCAATCAATACTCTATATATCCTGTATGGAAATCATCTAACGTATATATTGATCACATCTTTCAATGCTTAAATATGACACAAAAACGTGCAGATAATGAGAAAAGATATGATTAATTACAAAGAGGCCCTCAAATGGGGCAGCGATACGGTAACGAACATATAGAACATCGCGAAATGGATCTATCTAAAGCGAAAATTCGATGATAAGAGTATTTATGAATATGATTTTAGAGTGATACTACACGAGAGAACCAAACAGAAAGCGATACAGTGTATGAACCAGCTATCTTCCTTCTTTTCGCTTCAAAGTCCATCATAACACGTTTTCTTCCCCGCTTCCCTCGCACGCTTTCTGCCGTGTTGGAAGACGGCAGATTTATTTACAGTTTTTTGCGCATGCGTCAGAGGGCAGGACTTCCTGCATAATTATGAATTAGCACTTTCGAATCTTTATTTTTTAAAAACTATTTATTTACTTTAGATTGGTAGCGATTTACTTTAAAATTGTATTACAGGATTAGCGAGAACTTTTCTATAATAGAAAATCATGATTTTTTTAAAATATAAAATAGTATCGGTCGAGGAGTGGGTCTTGTCTTGTCTTTAATTTGTGTTTAGGCAAAGTCATGCACTATATCAGTAATTAAGCAATTTTGTTACATGTTTTTGATAATGCATTGTTGTATTTATCTTGATATTTGGCAAATGAAAAAGGAAATATCTACAATGAGGAGAGATTATCTACTTTCTAACCACAGACAAAACCTCGAGCTGAAACAGCCCCTTACGTGGGGATTTTTCTGGTCTACCTTAGCACTTTGAAAAGACCATTTCTATTCCATCTATTTGAACCTTTCGATTTCAATATTTTTTGTCGTCAACTGCAACGACAAGACATTAACACAACTTCTGGCCAACACACAGTAAATTATCTCCATACCAATGCATAGTCCATCGTTCTGCAGACAGGTATTATTCATACAGTGCTCAGAGCAATTCATAGTACATTGCATCCCATAGTAGCCATTTGTACACACTGCAACGAAAAGTTGTGATAGTGCTTCGTTATCAATATTTATACAGTGTTTAGAAGAAAGAGTTGGAATTGTTCATATTAAGGCAGAATTTAAATCATTGCTTTGGAATGAATTACAGTCATGACAGCCAAACTGATGTTAACATTTTGACGATTTCACAAATCACAAAAATAAACCGAGCGGTTTTGATTTGTTTGTTTAATTTTCCAGTAATTTCTCATCACATCTACATCAATTTGATTCATTATGTGCGTGCATTACATACCATGAAAATGCTTATGTTTCATACCTTTTACATAACATTTCATAGCTTTATGGAATAAAATGCAGTTGTATTTCATACATTAACATCTGAAAGATTAACACTTGATAATGTTATTGCATCACATTTAGAAACAGCAATAAACAATATGAGGTCACTTATAACTTGTTGAACGCATACCTTAAGTGTCAAGTGACTGAAAACTTACAATTACACATTCCAGATGTCTTGCTACAAACGGGATCCAAACAATTACTGGGGCAGGCAACGCAATATGGCCCAAAATAGCGATCTTCACAATCTGATTTAACAACCAGTCAACATATATGTTATTAAAGCTTTATGTAAACTGTCATTCTACATGTGTACCTCAAACATATTAACAATTACAACATCCTAGAAAAATGCATATTGCAATATTTGCTGTATAATATCTGTTTCGTCGGAACATAGAACGCTTTCTATTTTATTGACGCGGCGTGGGCGAAGGGTAATGACATCAATGAGTGAAAGGTACAACACGCATCGATATCGTAATGTTCGTGCCAAATCGGTGATTAATTATATTTGTACTTTGTTGACTTCTGAAAATGATGACAGTCCGAAATAATAAATAATTTACTAAGTAGCGTTTGGTGTAGCCTTTGCGAGGTAGGTTTAGACATTTGTCATTTTGATGTTCAAAGTATTAAAAAATATGTATTTGTTTTAGATGCTTGAGTGTGGGCGCATTCTGGATCTAGTATACATATATGTTTTAGAAACCCAGAACATATCAAGTGCCGTCTAATATCTGTCATTTTAGGAACACTAACCAAAAACAGTAGAACTTTAACATTGAAACCCTTACCTCTTCATTGTAGGAATGTGTATCTGATTCCATTACGAATCAAAATGTTAAAAAAGGTAATAGGAGAATGTATGTCACGAGTCTTGGAATGTATTTTTTGAACTCATTTACTGGACATTGGGGTTCAAAATGAAGACAAGGGGAAGGACACAATAAAATCCCGATCATGGGTTGTACTCTTCGTAAACATCTCTATCGATTTAATCATTGTTATTTTCTGTTGATAGAAAATACTTTGGCTTTTTGTTATAACTACTCAAACAACAATATTTGTTCATTTTATGGTTTATGTAACTGTAAGATACGTTGTAAATTTTCACCTTCTCTGTAAGGGTGGCCTCTTTCATTCATTTTCATTGTTGTGTATCGTTTCTTGTCGTAGTGTGCAGATACATAAAAAATGCTTTATCACTTAATCAGTTAACTTATACGGATCTTCGATCTGAATGATAAGGGCCAAAACAATATCGGATTCTGCTGCATTAGATTCAATTATTAAGAAATCATTGTGTGACGATATTATTCAGATTAATCTTGATTAAATTTCATTATGGGTCTAACGTTTATACACGTTTTTTCTACATTAAAGATATGAAAACATATACTATTTAACATCACGTAAAAGAAGGCCCACGTGTTGGTAAAAAAAATGGAAATGGCGATGGGGATTTATTTTGCCAAAGAGTGGATATTTGTTTGTCTGGGGTTGCACATCCTTGCGACAATCAATGTCAAAAGAATATTGAGACATCGACGGAAAAGACAGAGAAAAAAAGAAAGAAACTAAAGTAAAATTCTTAATGCTGCTATAAAGAGGGCCAATTAAGTTTTATCTTATCTATGTCCTCTTAGAAGAATACAAGGATGAATGTATTAAAATATGTCGCTTAAAATCTGCAATTTAGAAACATGTTTATTGCTTCTCCGACCCTGCACTGATAATTTGTACTATTGTACTTCGAGGATTATATCGATTACAAAAATGTACGAAAATAAATCAAAATATATCGGGAAATAAGCAACTTTCAAATGATGTTTAAATTCTCCGTCACAATCTTGAAAATGTCGACGGAGTATTGAGTCTTTAGCTTAATTGTTGGCATTCAGGGATACTGAAAAATGGAAAATGTAATAAAGGAAACGTTGGCATTGTCTACGCTTATCATTCAATAACAGCTTATCTTATTCTCCTAACAAATGTAAAAGCGCTTGCGTGAAAATCATTTGTCCACATATTACTTCCCGCTTTACAAACTGAATTCCTTTTACAAGTTTATTACCTTCACGTTTTGTTTTAAGATCCCGTATATTTTTCCTGTAACTGACATTAATTATTGATATCCCAAGGCTTGGGATGATCTACGTACCTCTGCATGTTCCATTTCCCTGATTGCATACGTTACCCTTACAGTGATCAGAACATCGTTGGTCACATTTCCTGCCATGGTAACCATCAACACAATCTGTGTAAAGATATAAAACATTTTTACAAATCATAACACAAATAAAAGACATGTTGCTGATGACAATGGCAACAGGCTTGCTAAACAAGCAAGACAATTTGAACACGATAAAACATTAAATCTTTAGAAGGCGTCAATGAAGACTATTATCCACATTTCAATTCAATACGACTTGAATCCAAAAAGTGACGTAACAAGGTTACTTCATATCTGTTTTGTTTATATATAGTTAGGTAATATCACGCTAGGTTTTTGTGAAAAGTTCTTTCGTTTGTTTGGACTCAAACGTGCTTGATCTTTATATATTGGAGTATCGGATGATTTTAACACAAAACGTCCATATCTATATTAGCACCTTCATATAGAATCTAGGGAAAGGCAATGAGTTAAGTATGTTTTCATTGAGAGACGAATATCGTTTCTTACTGATGCAGATAACAAGTTATCTGCGGTTTTCCCATTTTAGAAATTGGTTTGTATTCTTTCATAAAACAGTCTTGTATCCATATAAAGTTTGTATATATAACTACTTATGATTTCGTCATACTTGAAGATATTTGAAATCTTCTTCAATGGAATGACATTATACGCTGTAATGACTACGTTCCAATCGACTTTGAATTTCCTTTACTACAAACGACGTACATTTACATCAACCTGATAAAATTGTGTTCAAATTTCAAACAAAATATTGAATTTATACGAAACGATTCACTAATTCGGTATCCCTCGGTAATTTCCGTTTTAACTAAGAGTTAGTCATATCCACTTATATTCCGAGTTTCAATGACATGTCATACAAAAATATTAAATGAAACATCATATCTTTTGTTAGGTATTTTTTTTTTGGAACAGCAAGCCTCACGTGTCCTCAAAAGTAAGTTAATAATTAAATAATGGAAATATCGATTTCTTTTTTTACTTGCTGCTTGCTGAATACTCATTACAATGGACGGGTTAGTAATTGACCCGTTCCTATCGAGGGTGTAATATTAGGACAAATTTTAGAACAAAATATTGTGATGCCTTACAAATCATATGAATATGAAATGAAGACGCAAAGCAAGGGATATGTTTTTTATTGAAAAGTAATGCTCATCCTCGTATATAAAGAAATCGATTTTGCATTTGATACAAATCTGTCGCTATATAGCGTTCTGTGTAAGATTAATTTGCCCAGAACGATAAATAAATCCTTGTACACAGGTATGAGTGTTACATATGGTAAACGGAAATATAAGGGGAAAAATGGTCACGAGACGATATGAACGAGTTCAACACCTAAGGCAATATAAAGAAGAAGAATGAAAGAATGTTCATGATTTCCTTCCTGGGGTTTAATTTAATGATCGGACGTAAAATCGCAACAATTCACGTATTCTCTCCCTATCAAGACCACTGCAGCCTAGTTATATCAGCAATAAATCCTAATGTTCAAACACATCAATGTAATATATAAGTTTAATATGTAATTACGAAGTTGGCAAGTGGACACTCTGCTCAGTCGTTTGTTTTATCCTTATAAATGAAAGATACATGACATCTAAAAATTTAATGATCGGACGTAAAATCGCAACAATTCACGTATTCTCTCCCTATCAAGACCACTGCAGCCTAGTTATATCAGCAATAAATCCTAATGTTCAAACACATCAATGTAATATATAAGTTTAATATGTAATTACGAAGTTGGCAAGTGGACACTCTGCTCAGTCGTTTGTTTTATCCTTATAAATGAAAGATACATGACATCTAAAAACCTACACTTAAGTAGAAATCATTAAATTGCAATGTCTTTTTCTAAATGAGAAAAATTGCAATATAAGACCTCTAATTTTAAAATGCCTAACTATAGGATTTAGTTTTTATTTATTTATTTATTTTTTGTTTTGTTTAGTTTTTGTCCTTGCTTTATTTTTGTTTTGTTGTTTCTGGTTTATCTAGTTCTTTTTGAATGTCCATGTACGTGGGATTACTTCTTCAAGTAGGTAGCGTATGAATAATAACCGGTTTCCTAATTATGTTGAGTCAGGTATGCGTTACATATGTCATTGCAAGGGGCAATCATAGATTATTGTTCAACGACGTTATGAATTGACATTCTTAACAATGCATAAATATAAAAATGTTATACGCCTAATTAGTCGACAGTGAAGCATATTTTCCAATGTGCTTGGTCCAACACAATGACATTTTACCGAATCTGCATACTTTGGGTAAATATTTTTCGGGTTGGGTCCATCACCGAGGAAATAAGCCGGACTGTTGACTGATATAATACACCTGTCAGTCTGGATGTATGTACAATGACGACAATAAAAAAAATAAATTTGCAACATGATACGTTTAAAACAACGGTAGCAAACATTAAACATTTTCATTGAACAATGCCTATACAAGTCGAAACTTTGCAAGGTATTTCAAATGTCAGTGGTCTTCACAACATAATTGGACAGGGAAATTCCGTAGGGTAAGATAACAGATAAGTTATTAATGGTAGCAGAGCTCAGGTTTGACAGAAATATAACAGAGGCTAAAAATACAGCACGTTGAATGCACGAAAGAGCATGTACATATTGCCAGGGCAATATGGCTATGCATTGAATAATAAACCGATATTCATGTGAACGATTGAAAGGCTAAGCTGTACACAGTTCCTTTTTGTAATATACAAAGCGAAGAACAGAACCTTCCCAAATTAGTATTGAAAATATATTTGACTACGATATGATTCCTTATGTAGATGTCCATTCTCGTAGCCGAATATCAGTTTGACACATTATTACCATAGACGTACCTTCACATTCTCCTGTATGTTGGTCACATACCCCATCCTTACAGTTGACAGGGCATGTGTTGTCACAGAAGCTTCCATAGTTCCCCTTCACACAAGCTGAATCAACGTATATTACAATGTAATAAGCATTTTCACTCACATTTCGAAACATAAAGATGTATAAGAAAGTTGTGTATTATATCAGGTATGTAGTTAAGGATTGTCGACTCTGATCATCAAATTCACGTCTTAATTGTAGAAAAGTGCCGCAACGTATAAGCATTACAAACACTGATTTGATGGTGTATAAATCCTTACGTGAGTAATACTCCTTCTTTTAAATAGAAATGAAGTTATTTTCTGAGTTACAGGTACATGTATTCAGACAATTTCAATCATAACAATAAAAGTAAAATGAATTCAATGTGCAATTAGAAATGACACAGTACTTACATGCGCAAACGCCGGTCTCCACATCGCATATTTTCCCGAAACAATTATCAAAACATCCTACACACAAAGCCTTGTTTTTGAAAAATCCTTCTGCGCAATCTAAAATTGATTTGACATTTTGTCAGGAGTAGCACACACCTATTTTAGTATTAAGATACGACTGTACATATCAGAGCCCCAGAGAATAGTTTAAAACGACGAAGTAAGCACTATCAATAGTTGTACAGGTACTTCAGGGGATTTTATACATGTTTACATAAACTTGTAATGAAACCAAACACTGTAAAACAAATTATTGTTGATGTCGAGGTAGTTATTATATGAATGACTGCATTTTGGTCTGACTTACCAAACGTTACATTATATTTGACACTCATGAATAAAGTGTCATATCTAAAATTCATCTTTTTCTATTTTCTATTTACAGTTTTTTCTTCAACGAAAAACTTCCTTTTCGAGCATAAGACTGCTACTCAGCACAATGTACGAAGGTGTTAAGATATTAAAATCCATATTCTAGAATTTCTGCTGTAAATATAGAGAAATATGAAGGAAAGATTTGTTGACATTATGAAAACATTAAACGTTACCTCTATCGCTTAAACAACATGGTTATCAATCAAGTGCTATACAACCCTGTTAATCTAAAGTAAAAGAAACAGTAAGCTCGTCCTTGTACCAAAATCTTGTATATAATTATTCACATTCCTTCTGCAAATACTTGAAATCTTAGCCCGCCTAGTATAAACATACTATGTATGTATTTTTATGATCAGGTACAGTGCAAACGCTCAACTGTCTTGAGTTATCAAATCAAAAGTTTAAATCAATCCACGAGAGGTGTCGAATTATTAACTTACATGTACATCGACCAGTGTTAGGGTGACAAAGGTTGTTAAAACAGGTTGTATCACAGTTGGAATCACAGCTGTTGTTACCAAATTTCCTCAGTGGACAACCTGAAAGTTATGTATGTAATACATCCTTAGGGGCACAGAAAGCAAAGTTGTAATAATATAATAATAATATTGTTATCAGTGTCTAAAATGGATTCAGATTATTCTGTCTGATTTGTTATTATATAAATATTTCAAAGAAAACGTCAGTGTATGTGAATTAAATGATTTCTAACGTTGTAAATATGAAGATCGATAGAGGCATGTTTATACCTGATATTTCCGGCGCATATTATCTCAGTTTGTGGCTTAAAAAGTACTTTACATGATAAAGCATGCATACAATGATTGATGGTTTTTAGACGTATAAAAATAACTCTGACTGAAGTAAAAAAACAGGAATATATACGTAATGATGTGTGCTCTTTTTTATTGTGTATCAAGTATTGATATTTCAATACAGTAATGTAGTGGTATATGATGAAAGGATAAAATCTTCGTATGCATGAACTAGTAAGCAATGATCACGGAAAATTAATCATTATTTTCATAGCTTGATTTCCTTGTTAACTTCAGGTCAAACGTTCAATTGCTTTTGAGTAGGACATATATAACATTGTACCCTGAACTGTTTGCTATATTTAGCCATAGAATACATATCATTATACAATAAAAGACCATTAAAGTGAAAACGTCGTAGTTAATCCATTTTCTCCGATTCTGTGATTTATCTGAAAGTACATCTTTGAACCAGTGGCGATCGCCTCGATATGGGTCGCCCGCATCTGTGACGTTACCAGTTCAAAGACAAAACATCCCAATAGAAATATGCAAGAAAACCTCCAAAGTTCTTCGAGCTTTTCAGCTACTAATGTGCTATATTCCGTTGACATTTACTTCTGTATGTTATATCAAAATAGAAAGGACTTTTTACAATTTGAATTATGGCATTACTTCCTTTCGAGTTGGCAAATAATGCAGTGTATATAGACCCACGTTTAAATAATGCTTAGTGTTTTTGCCTTTGTCCTTTTGAAAACGTTTTCCCTTCTTTTTAGCGTCATCTTTATACCAATTAAACGAATATTTTGATCGCAAACTTTACTGCTTTGAACGCTGCGTTCAATTTGGATACAATTTTGTTGGGAACTTGTGACTTTACAATCAATAGGGTCAAATTCAACGAGTTACGTTTATGCTGATTAGTAGTAGAAGGACAGGTCAAAGTCGTACACTTTACTCGTAAATATCTCAGTATTTGGCCGGCCTTAATGTTCAACCTTTCTCAATTATGGATCATCAGAAATAATACTATATCGATCTCTATTTTCACTCAGGGTAGTAAGTCTTCTTAATATAGTATATTGTTAACTAAGTGTCACGGAAACTACGACGTCCTAAACGAATTTAAGTTACCATTTTTTCTTCGTTCTTTTCAGACCATTGATGCAGATTTTTTATATGTGGCATATGAATTATACACTACGTTAAACATGTTTTTGTATACTGAAGTAAATATTGTGTTTTCTCGGAGGAAAGGCGTGCTTCTATCTAGTTTGTTTATTCATTTATTTCAAGTCATTGAATCAATATGTTTGTAAATTGTATATGACATTTGTATTTTTAATTATTTATAGGATACTTTAGTGTTCATGTGAATTCTCGGTGAAAAAAAAGAGTGTTTTCTCGGTGAAATTATTTCAAGTTGATCACTACGACAGAACTTCACAGTCTAGAGAGAACTAAACGTTTCGGCAACCCGGCTGACTGAAGCTGTTCATTATTTGTGTGTGTGTTTTATGACATTATTCCCGTCCATACTATATATGTATATATCAGTAAACGATATTTTCTTACTGAATGAGCTCACCATAAATTTCGACTTCACAGAGTTCGAGGATAGCTTTGTCAGAATACCAATCGAAACGTTTGTTTGGTCGTCGATCAACATAGATAGTCAGGTAGATTGTGTTGCCTGTACACGATTGAATAGATGGAGCAAGGTCCATCGATTGCCATGTAGATGTTGTATCTGTATGACAGTTGTCACCGTTTCTCCAATCTGTTGTATTTGATAGGTATATCTGAAAGCCACCAAATCGGCTTGATCGTTCTTTGGCTACATCATCTGTGCGAAATAAACAGTAAATCTTAAGCTTAATGGATATTGCTGCTTATGACAACACCGAAATTTTACTCGTTTCAATTGCAACATTGACATAATAAAAATGCGATCTATAAAAATTGCATTTGAATTATGTTGAAGGTAAATGCGATTAACATTGCTTGCATTATTGATAGTATCTACGCTACGTATCATTTTTATGCCCAATGTTCATACTCATGTGCAACATATAACATATTATAAAGATCGTATTGGTAAGATACATGTTCCGGAAAACACGCACTATTATCTAAGAATACTTAAACTAAACAGTACCCAGTAAGTATTATTACTATTGTTTACCAGGTGTACGATCTATCACCATAATCATACAACGGTGTAAGAAGCTCAATACCATAGTTATTATGTCACATAGAAACATACCCTCACACTACAAAAATGGTGTATTACCTTATTGCTACGGCATGTTTATTACGTTTAAGTGACATGAACTAGAAAAGGAAATGTTCATGTGCTTTGTTTCCTACTTACTTCTGTTGTATATTTTCACAAGTTCAATAACGACTGGACCACCAAGGTTAATCTGCCACCAAGCTTCCAACAGTGAAGGGTTTGCTTGTGTATGTATACAGCATTTATTTCCAAAGTTCTGATTAATACAGCCATCAACTGCCTTTTCACTTGTGAACGTCATGTCATGATTTGAGCTTTGGCTTGTTGTCTTGACGTTTGGATTACGACACACCCGAAATAAAAAAAAAAAAAAAAAAAACATGTAGCGACAGGCAGAGCGATTCACTGAAACAGCCCTCTCAATATTATTTCTATATACCACTTTCTCCTATCACTTCATACTATTTCTTTTTATATATATCTACCCTTTCCTGATCACTGAAAGGTCGAAAGGTCGCAATACTGGAAGTAAAACCCGTATGCTACAATGAACATGATAATGTTGTCATTCACAGGATGTGTTAATAACCAGTGTCAACCAATTTTGGTTTATCTGAGCGTGGTCTTTGACATCAATTTGTGATATTTTTGAAACTCATCCTAATCCCCTACTTTGTCAATGCATCCAACTATCATCCAACCTTAGTTCTCTTGACTATGAAAAAAGACGTTAAACATTTGGACAGACAGTATGGTGAACAAGGCAACAGGAGCCGAAAATTTTGGATCGGACATGTCATCCACCGATGAGAGGCTTCATTGATGATCTGACCGTAACAACAACATACCATATACAAGAAAGATGGGTGTTAACAACACTAGAAGTAAACTTGCTATGGGCTCGCATCAATTCAAGAGGAAGAAGTCGAGATGCCCAGTCCTGAAAAGCGACCATATAGCTCAATGAAGGAGAAAAATGCAGAATGAGAAGTTTATAACATATTGGTCAAAGTATGAATGATAAAATGTGGATGGTAACGATCTATAAGGAAAGAAATAATGCCTGGATTTACTAACATGGAAGAGATTCCTGTCAAAAGTGTTGACGGTTAGGGAAGTCAGTTGCAGCTACATGAGAAAACGTGCTGGGAGTCCAATTAGAGTTTACTTCAGTCGGATTGTATAGAAAAAATCCTCCAGACTGCAACTGCCAATTTTATCTATAGTTAAGGAATTCAAGGTAGCGAAGTGCCGGCTTGTCATGATTTTCAAGGCCAATACAGGATCGCTTTCCTAATGAGAGTATGAATCCTATTGACCTAGTATTTGGAGGATGCCTTTGGTCGGAATTAAAACAAAGCGGCGATCGCGCACCTAGTGGCATAAGCAATATGATCAACAACCCAGAAAGCTAAAGTTAAATCTAGATTATTACATCTTAAATACGTTTACTGGCGTTGCCAAACATCAAGACTAGTAGTATACCGTAAAGTTACAGGTGCATTAGGCTTCAGATCGAAAGCGGGCACTGGACTTTAGTCATAACTATGCCTACAGGTAAATTAACGTGCGTGTCTGTCCTCTCTCTAGTGTTAAAAGAAATAACGAAAACGGCGTCCATAATTGATTTTTAGTTGTTTTTTTTTATTTACGTTACCACTGTTTTGGTTGTTAACATTGCAATTAATATATTAACTGTTAATGTATGCTTAATACAGTTCCTAAACTAGAAGAAAATCGTGAGAATCTGTCTTCCTTTTAATGAAGATACCACAACATCGATATCACATTTCCTATAAAACAATTTACAGATGT
>NW_026782841.1:0-116396 GCF_031769215.1 Ylistrum balloti
TTGTGAATATTGTACAGTGTCTTATCAGTCATTATAAAACTTGTATATCAAATACCACGCGGAATACCTAATAAAACAGACGAAATTCAATTTGATGACAATTTTTCCTGCTTTTTACTAACATGGATAAAATTTCAATATACAGATAAAGATGTTTTTACATTAAAAACATATATTCTATCTATTTATTTTAAATTTCTTTCACTTAGGTGCCAGGTGTATATATGTATGTCTTATCTGTTTTTCAATTACTATTGATTTTTTGTGTGCACATACATAATTTTTCCTGAAAAATATCTACAATGGAAACAGTTGTGAAAAATTCTTGTTACGGTGTTTGATATGTATATCCGCCTTTGACGTGTGTATCGTCTTTCTAGGGTTGTAGGGGAGCCACGTGCTTATTTCTGACTGCTGCAGAATCCACGTTATTGTATTCCCTCTGAAGCTACGACAGCACACACACAACATTAGGTTTCACGCCATGGATAACGTCTCCTGAAACATCGCCTTTCTCAAAGAAACATTAAAACCAAGATAAAATTTCTCAGGAGAATTAAGTACTTAATTGGAACTCCTTCCAATTTCTTTATGGAGGACATTTACGGCTAATGGAACTCACCGTGAAATTGCAATTGAATCAATGCATTGAATATGCCTGTTTTACGGATCTTTCGTGATTTTCCACAAAAAAATCAGTGACAACTGGAATTTAATCCATTGAAGGACCATATTCTTATTTTTTATTTTTTTTTTATTTTTTAATAAAAAGAATAGATATAAGTTTATCTTAACATAGATATTGACTTAAAGTAATGCCGCAGGCTTTAGTGTTTCTATAAAAGAAATCACCTTTCCGGAAACTGCGCGGCAATAATGGATGGCGGATTATGGTTTCATCTATCTGGCATCAAACATCAAAGGCAATAATTTGGAAGACGTAGATTTCCACAAGTAAAGCCCTATGTGATGTATCGACATATTCAAACACGTGTTTGTAGCGTGACAAAATATTAAAGTTTTTATGTGAAACCTGTATTAGAAATTATTGCATCCGGGCAGTATGGGAAATAACTTTCAACATTATTGGATGCAAAGGGAAATTATGCGTAGAAGAAGTTTTATTGTGTTTCAAAAAGATGACGTTAACCAGTAATTGAATACACTGAAGGATTATCTATTGTGAATTATACTCCTATTTCAGACACAATTTCGATTTATTTGATCTACCATTACAAACAAAATACTACATTTAACATATGGACACGTGTAATGGTTAACTGCTATCATTATTCTTAACGTATACCCGACAGGAGGAAACAAACCTTCCGCGTACTTCCAAGTCTTTTAGGAATGTATTAGAATAAACCTTAGCTCACCGTTGAAAAGGAAACAATTCTGGATACAATTATTTCTTCATATCTGTGATTTGTGCGCGTAGACTTCCAAGCATGGAGCATCGCTTTGTAGCCGCAATCTTGCAATGTTTCCTTTTAAAAGGTGAGTAATTCGTCTTTTAGATCCCAGGATAATTTGGTTTTCTTAGATTCAAGACAACTTGTTTGAGAAATTGTGAATTGCTGAGAGATTGTTAATTACTGGCGAGCTTAATACATTTATCGTGATTTTCGGATCTACCTTTTTAAGAGTCGATCCGACGTTGTAACATATCTGGAAACAAATTATATCTATTAGATCTGGATGAAACAAATGCCTCAGTTCCGTTTATTTATTTTTTTTTTTTTATCATTTATTGTTTTGGACTAGGGATTAGCTGTATCATCACACTGCTGAACGTTGTTTGAGTCCAAATTCAATAACAATCTTCTGTTTAGTAATTACGATGTAGTATTTCTTTCGACGGTAGTATTATCAGAAAGAATTAAACACATCTCGGATTTTGGAACATGTTATTCTTTTTTAAAGCTCAAACGAGAGAAAGTGTAGAGAATAAAAAGATGTACAATGAATACACATAGCTTTAATCGCATACTATCTGAAGTATACCGCTATGTTAGAGTGAACACTAGAAAACCAAAGGCTCCGGGTTCGATTCCTAGCGGATGCATTTAGAGATATATATTTCTTACGTATTGTATTATCGACATTCTCCATCTTAAAACAGACTCTAAGTTGTTTTTATCTTTGAAAAGCACGTGACAAAATTGTTTTAAATAGAAAGTGGTGAAATAAATAGCATAACAGTGACATCCTT
Source organism: Ylistrum balloti (assembly GCF_031769215.1). NCBI lineage: Eukaryota > Metazoa > Mollusca > Bivalvia > Pectinida > Pectinidae > Ylistrum > Ylistrum balloti. The sequence continues at coordinate 2,216 of NW_026782841.1, forward strand.
TCGACGTCACGGTTGACAAAGGTTCGTGCTATTGTAAATGAGTTGCTTTGGGCAACTCCGGTGTTTTCTGCTTACGTTTGGCAAAACGAAAACTTTGGTAGAAAAACAAGAGCAACCAGACAGTTTTCAGTTGCTTCATCTGTACCTGATCAGTAATGATGTAATGGATATCAAGACCATTAGTGTTGATTTCGTCAATAATTAAAAAATATTTAACCCACTCATGAACTTGTAAACTTTCACATTATAATAAAATGTGATTTTCTCTTTACACTTAATTTTTTTTTTCATTTCAACAAGTGTTATAACTAATTTTCCGTTTGGAGATACCCATTTTAGTTATAGGTGCGACGTCAGACTTATAAACAAAATTGATGTATCACACAGCTGTTGTCACGAGGCTCAGTGAGTCGAGAATGTCATTGTTTTTGTTGCGTGACTGACATCAAACAAAGTAGTGAAATCGATATTTATCTCACAAATTTATACATATTTTATTTATTATTTATTTACATTAGAACGACAGTCCCACAATATATATGTCACTATTGCTATTTAATGGAATTTTTCATTACGTGTCCATTATGACGTCATTATTGTAATCATGGAGACGACTATCATCCGTCGATTCGTGCCTATATCGAGAGAATTGAACTGCCGGTAATGATCATCTAGATATTCATAAAGGATGTTTGGTATATTAACTGATGGCTTAAAGTAAACATACCGGTACCGTCAATATATATATATATATTATACCTTATTGAATTGAGCACGTGTTGGGCTGACAATACATAAAGTCGCCGGCGCGCGTCCGAGTCGCCCCCATTCGGAATCTCTCTTAATAGTCGGTAGGAGTTATGGGTCTATCACCCCGATTTCCGAATTCTTACAAAATGGCAGACGAAAAAAATCGCTGTGACTATGAAACTTTAAAAAATCCTGATAATATCTAGAAATCAACCAACCTTTTACTCTACCTCTTTCACAGAACTTCGACAGGTAAGTGTCTACAAAATTGTAAAAAAAAATAGAACAACAAAGGTTAAAACATATTTCAGGTTTTAATACAGTAGACCAGTACGATGAATTAAGCTGCTGTATGCAGCTGTTGTGTCCTTTTAGGATTCGTCAATGATGCTAAGGACCTTAGTTCTGAAAATCTAGGAGTTGAACGAGGAAAAAACTGATAAAAACCTTGCTAAAACCTAAATGGACAAGTCAGTTGCCCTGTAATTCAATAAATTTCGTTATTATCGTATATCTGGTAGAATAATGTAAGCTACATGTGTATAGTGTACGAGTAATCGGACACGCTAAGCTCATGTCATGAATTTACACCAAATGTTGTTTACATCTTTTGTTAAGTGATCTCGTTCTGTAAATATGCACATTCTGCAGAACAAGAAAAATGGGACTAGACCAAGCCGTATACGCGCCGAGCGAGTCAGGAATCCACGGACTTCCGGTAACATTTAAAGATCTAAATATAGAATGTCAAACGTTGTCACCAAAACCCGCCGACTGAACTCAAAGTTAAGCACCGGGAAAGTCTCGTGGTTAACTTTAGAATTGTTAACCACGGGTTGACAAATCTCGGTTCAGATTGTAGATCGATGAAAGTAGAGAGAAAGAAGCGTTCCTATTATTTGCAATGAAATGACGTCAAGGCAACAAATGCACCAACGCCATGTTAAAAATAACAAGCATTTAAATAAAAACAGGATATACATTGTGTGTATATATATATATATGAAAACCATAAGGAAATGAAAGTATTTTTCTATAAAGGAAAACGATGCACATGTTGCACGATTTTGTCTTGCAATCGTTGAAAAAAATCTTTTGTATAGATAATCTATCATAAGAAAACTTGTAGTAACGCACAAGTACGTCATAACACAAAGAGCACATCACGTGCATTTATCATCTGTTACATAGCTTGCGTAACGACTTCACGTGCATTCATCTTTCCGTGCATTGTTTGCGCAGTTACATCACGTGCGTGCCTAATTTCACACATTCAATTGTCTGTATCTAATTAAAATTCTATATTCAGAAGAATCTTTTTTCAGTAAATGACCAAAAAAAATCAAAAATGGAATTTAAAAACCTTTCTGATTTTGTTATGACATGAGCTACCATGGAATTTTACAAGTATTATGGGCTTTTAACTTTGACTATTTCCACTAGTATAATCTCCCCTTTATCAGCGAACGCTGATGTGGTAAGTTCAAAACAGAGTGCACACGTTCTCGAATGGGTAATGACGCGGAAAGTGTATGAGGAGGAGCAACGTAATTTAAAAAACGGCAAGCATTACCGTTAATCGTTAAGGAACTCTCGAGTGATCTACGGCTATTATACATTAGTCAGTCGATAGAAAGGGTAAGGAGAAATCAGAGTTGTCTCTTAACCTAGTGAAACGATTTTCTGACGAGAAAACGCCAACGCAAGGATCGACAGTTCTATAACAGAGCAGTGTTAGACAGTCATTCGTTTACGAATTCACTGAAACAGAAAGAGTATCGTTTTCTACATTTAAAATGAATACTGGAAATACGCCATTCACATAGAAGTACATATTTTTTCGAAATATTATATATATATAAATTGAGTTGAGGACATCGACCTGTTGTTCTGTCGCTATTAATTTATCTTATAGAGATCAGTGTCACCCTGAGTCGTGGTAACGGTGTTTCCTCTAATATGCAATAAATTTTATTATCCCACGTCATCAGAACTTAGTTATAATAATGTCGATAATGTTATATATTTAGGAGTAACAGATAGGCAAAGGTTGTAAATAAAAACAAGCATTTTGTACGATGTCACATCATTTCCTGAACTGAATGTTGTTCTCCTTTCTTCTTCGTGCTCGACTCCTGTCTCCAAAACTTGTTATTGCACAAAAAAAAAAAAACCAAATTTTTTAGACATTCTTTTAGGTCGTAAGAGTACTGCGTTTCTGTAAAATGCAAGATTTTCTTAGGGAATCGTGCCGGATCAATAACCCCCAGAAGTTGGTGCAGAAAATATCCATAGAAAAAAAAACTGACAAAATTCAAGTGTACATGAGGTTGCAATAATTACATAAGTATGTTTTAGTACGCATGGCAGGCATTCTTCATGGTCGATTCTATCGAGTCATTGTCCCTATTCAACACGTGTTTACTGTTACGGACAAGAATAGCCGATCAGCACTTTGAAGACTGTCATGAAAACGACGTGTTCAGATAATGTTTCCCCGTCTCACCAACTCGTGTGTAGTGATATTGACAGGCCCAGAAGACAGGCTAACTTCCGCTGTCACACAGAAATGTTCCTGGCATCATCCACTTTTTATCAAAACCATGTTAAATTTATGGCCTCAATCGTTTTAAAATACTGTGGAAAGTTACTTCCTGTTTTCTATAAAGAGGTTTGGCACGTGAGGAAAAATTTGATAAGATCATTTTACAACATGTACATGTTACTTGCTCAAAATATACATTGCATACAGTGTTAAGTGTAGTTGTTTTGTTTTTTTTTATCTGACAAAAATGTGGCCGAAATATCTCAAACATCAACCTGTTTTAAATTTTCATTCCTGTCAGTCTTTTATCCACATAAAACCGGACCATCCAACCATCAAATCATGGTTCCAGATTTTTTTCCTAACATGTCGCTGACGTTTACGACGGAAATGTCATTACGCTTCAAGCCGGCTCGCGTTAGGGGATCTAATCTTGAATTATCTTCCATACTTTGTTGTTTGTGGGGGCGACCTTGGTTTCGTTCAATGCTTTGTCATCCTTTCCATTCTAGAGTGTGACATTTTAGAAGACATATGATGACGTCATTTCCGACATACGTTCGTTATTCGGAGAGCAACACACTAGATTGCTACCTTGTCAGTAGGTATGGTAGTTTCCCCTACCCTGGAAATCGTGGAAAGATGTTTCCGCCCTTTTAACAATGTCAAATTTCTTTGTCCCACCCTCGGATTGAGATAGAGGCTTACTCTTTCATATGACGTCATGTCAACGATACGAAATATTGGTATATATATATACTACATATATACACGGTAAGAGAAAAATTATCATTCACCCACTTGTTGGTGAAGTAGGCGACATAAAATAGCAATGATTATTAATTTGCAGACACTTGGCAAGTCATGCGTTTGCTAATTTAAACATTTCCCCCTGGGTTGAGATTCCACAATATCACCCCCATTGAGTTGAAACTTCCAATCTCTTACCAGAGCAAAGAAGTTGATATTTGCCTTGTTTGTTTGTTTGTTTGTTTGTTTTTTCCTAGCCTACGTTTAAAATGCTGTGCATATTGATAAATATTTTTCTTTTAAAATATCGCTAAATATAACATTTTCTTCCATGATATTCTTTTCAGAGTTTGAACCGTGATATTTTGTTCCATTTGGCCTCGCCCCTGTCTTATGCCACAACAAATTCACGCTGACGTATCTGATTTCAAAAAAGCACATCTAAATCAATATCTTTGGTCCAGACAAATCTGTTAGAAAAGTTTTCTCTTTAAACTATTGCGTGACTTCAGTAAGCGGTAAAACGTTTCATGACACTTCAAGTCTCTTCCCGCCGCCCCTCATTACAGTGAAAGTTATATGCCAGCCAACACCTTTGTCATATGGTCGTTCATTTCTGAGGATACCGTTCAATTTAGTCGATCCGTTTAGTCATCGTCTAGAACTTTTCTGAAAAGTTCGCCACGATCGAGATGGCCACTGGTGTCTGTCATGTTGGTGTGTTTTGTGGTTTGTATAGACAACAGAAAGGTTTATTATTTGCTTTCGTCAGCATTTGTTGCCAGATTATATCCTAAAATCATAGACGGAAATTACCGAAAACCTCCGATTACAGGCAAACGAAAGTAGTAAACATATACTGCGCCACTCTTTTATTTGCAAAATTTAAAAACATGTCATGAAAGAAACGAAATTCCATAGAGAGTGATATAAAAGTATTTTCTCCGGTTTTGAAGCAAACTCTTGGAATATATTTAATAACGTTGTATTACAGTTTTCAAACGCCATACTAAAATATCTACTTTAGAGTGTATGAGTCGTGCACAAACTTAAGTTTAATAACAAAAATATCATTGGAAGGAGAGTCAAATCATTTTCATGATAAATCCTTTCCGGGGTTATGTTTTGTTGTTATTTAATGGCAGATCCGTATTAAATTGACATGTCTCATAAAAGCTGTGTTAGGATTGTATTAGATAAATCCCTATGTTGCCACTGCGGTTTTTTCTGTCTTTATGTAAGGTATGGGTATTCTAACTTATTGCTTCAGCGACAAAACTCTTACAGAAATCATTGGGAAATCAGATTTCTTTTTTCTGGCACATTTCTCAATGGTAGCGAACTAGGATTTGATTTCAATTTCAATTCCATATCCCTTTCACCAAAAATAACTCTCACATTATTTTGATAGTGTTTTCAACGCCACACCTCCGTCCAAGTAAGATGTGGCGTTGTACGTAAGAAGAGCTTGTCGTTATCTGTACCTAAACGTCGGCGTACCCCTGGGCACACTAATTAGCGTTGTGAAGCACGGTTAAAGTGTTCATCAATGCGTCGTTGATGGTGATGATCGATAAGTGACGACTCTGTACGATTTTGTTGCGGGCGATGACGGTCTACATTCACAGTCATTTACGGTTTTCTAACGTTGCTCCCCGTGGTGATTGTAACGCCGATTATTGCAATTGCTATCATGCCGTTTATTTCTAGTTTTGAATTAATTTTATATGTCCCTTCCTTCCTTGTCTGGCCTAAGGTCTTTTCAATGTGCCAGTTGTTGTTGTGACTAATGACATCCGTACACATATATATATTTATGAAATATATCAATAAGATGAATTAGATAGTGGTGCGATGAATCGAGTAACGTAGGCAAAACGATTTTTAAAAATCAATTAATAAGTTATGACCATCGATGAAAATGATCCTGTTGTTGTAATTTAAGCTGTTGCTGAGTCTTCGGATAGTCTTAAATTCCACAGATTGACGAGCTGCTGTGTTCGAACTGTTGATCACGATTAGCACTCCAAATCATTTGTTTTCAGGTGTAGAATCCATTATGAATCTATCAACTTCCTATTGCAATAAACATTCTTATTAAACGATTTAATAAACTAATTCTGAATGATGACGTACATATCAATTTATCAGTATAATTATGTTGACAGTTTTGACAATATTACCAATACGTGTTTGACAAAACTCAGTCCAAGTACAGAAGGCACTTTTTTTTTACGAATACCAGTTACACTTCATCGACTAGGGTTGGATCTAATATTCTCACAAGTGAAAGATATTAAAGTTCCTAACCCCACGAGAAGAAAAAATTATCGTTTATATGAAGATTCTTTATCTTACCATTGTTGACATTGTTTTGTCTGAATAATATGAAATATTGAAATGAGTAGCTCAGCGTTATCAGTGATATAAATGCATGTATCAACATTACGTTACAAGAGGATGGGGCATAATGGCGAAACCCGTAATATTGTTAAATGATACCATTATCAGTAATGTAATTATTGTTGTCGATGTGTTTTGATAAAATGTATCACAAAAATCATACAAGATAGCTCTACAGACGAAATTACATTAAGACTATTTGAAATGATACTGTTACTTTTTTACTTTAAGGTATCTCTAACGATGGATACGTTAGCAAAATAAAAATGGCGGAAACGTTTCAAAACGTTTAAGTCTTTTCATCATTACACTGTCTGTAACATGGGCATCGGCGTCATTAAGACGTTTAAGTTTTTTCATCATTATACTGTCTGTAACAAGTGCATCGGCGTCATTGATCGCAAAACATGTCCTCAGAGATAAAAGAATGAAAATGGCTTTGAAATCAAATGAAATCATGAATTTTATGATGAAATACACAAAATGTCATTTTCTTGTAATTTTGTTTAACGTTATGAAAGCAGATGTGTTTGTCAAAGAGAGTTTATGTCGTTGTTTCTTTATTAATCTAATATTACGACGTTCATAATGGTGACAATTATAATTTCACAAACACTAAAACAAAAACAAAAAGAAAACGTTCATGAGTTATTTAAGTGATACCCTTAAAGTTTTGTACGTTTTAAAAGACAGGGTTATGGGTACTTATTAAATAAGTTTCCAGCGTATAAATATAACAATTTCCAGACTGAGGAATAAAGTTGAGTGCTATACAAAATTTTCAAATTTTAGTCGATACGTAAAATATCATATTAAATAATTAATGAAATCAATTAATTCATTAAAAGAAAGTTAATATTACAATGTATGTGTATTAATGACAGCCAGTTCGTTGTGAAACGTTAATCGTTATTAGGTGAGAATGGAGTTCGTGCTAGCATTTTATCACTCTATCTCACAGTTAATTGATGGTATTAAATTCAGGTCATAATCATTCTTTTCATTCCGGTTCTACCGAGACCAGAATTGTTACAGATCTGACTATAATCAAAAAGTCAAAAATTGCCAGTATCACGTACATTTGCTATAACTGTCCTTGAAAGACGAAGTGTTGCATCAAAACATCAACTGGTAGCATTCCTAGATCAATATACTCCCATGATCTGTGATAAATTGCTAACATCTCGTAAAATCATCACTTACCGCAGGAAACATGGGCTTGACTATGTAAATTGTGTCTTTGAATATGATAATAAATTTGATTTACAGGACAATAACGATGCAGTTTAGCGAAAACACACGCAATGAATAACATAAAAATACTTAACATTAGAAATGTCCATATTTTGTCACTGGGGGAACATTTCGTAGAAAATTCTTAAAACTACCTTATAAATTTCTTGTATACCCTTATCGACCAAGGTCTACCAAAACCATGTTTTTGGGCCCTCAGTATCCGAAAAAAATATCAACAGGTCTGCATAATCGTAATTCACACTCAAATTCACTACAACTAGGGCGACATATGAATAAAAGAAAGATGTAGACAAGGATTCCTGATAAAGTAAAAGGAGAATAAGACCAGGTGTTCATGAAGAGTAAACGTCTTCTGCTTCATCGACGACACCCGCCATCTAAGTCTTGGTCAACCCGAGTAAGTAATGTCACATTCTCAATAAGAACAAGGTATACAGCAACAAAACAAACTAACGAACATCAAACATGTCCAGCTTCATGTCACATAGAATATTTCTCTGAGATCACTATGGCAACCATAAAACTTTTCATATTTTCATCAACCTGCACGTTTTGGAACTCTGTGTTACGAGTTAGTCCGTAAGTTGTCGGCTTCCTGCACGAAAATCGTGATAATGGCAATAGGCCCTTGAATATTGAATCATCTACAATATGTAAACACCATAGGTTGGTGATGCAAGAATTTTGCTACCAAGAAATGAAAAATTCACAAAAGGGAAATTGAAATCATCACGATTACCATACACCTTGGTGGAAAGTAGTCTGTGTTGGTTTCGTTGTAGGAAAAAGACCGAACTAAGCGACTAAAGAAGAAGAGTGTGCTTTGTCTACACGATAGACGTGGTCAATGATTAATAAATAAACTTAGAGATAGAACGTTACCAATATTACTGAAAGTAAAATGGACTTTCTAAGGTCTTTGTAATATTTCGATAATCTCTTAGATAAACTCAGCATTATATGAAAACAAAATCCAGTCAGCCAACAGAAGGGCACTGTTAGGTATGCCAATAGTTTATTGGAAGATCTTTCCACCGAAAAGCAAGCTCTCATAACAAGGGATCGAAAGCGTTCTTTCAGTTTAAGAATGGGGTATGTTGTGTACAAAGTGGAAAAATCAAATAATCTTATCAAATATTTTTTTAAAGAAGGTACTGAAGATTGGCCAAAATCTCTTTGGAGTTCTCCATGTTCTATTAATTCCACTTCTTGGTGGACAGATATCTGTCTGTTGGAAATTATTTCTAGATCGGAATACAATGGTGACCAACTCCGACCTTGGATTCAACATTTTGACAGATGACACTCTAACGATATTCTGCACGCTGCATGAATATTTTTCTTTTGTTATCTGTAGTTGTTTGGCGAGAGCACACCTCCATCTATATATAGTTGACATTCTTGAAGTCGTTAGACGCACTTAATTGTATTTGACACGAACAGCAGGTCCCAGTTGCCCAAAAGGATTGGTGGAATAAACGGAAATTTTCAAATATGAATCGATCATAGCTGAGAGCATTCTTTATCATTTCACAGGTTTAGATTTATTGAAGAATATCATATTGATACTTTTAGAGTTTACATTGCAAACTATTTTCATTGTAAACATATTTGAATCTACCACTGGTTAATTTTAACCAACTTACAAATTTGTGTTGTATCCACTTTGAAACAAATTATAGAAATCTCGAATACCTGCTGGTATTTCTACATAATCGAAAAATCTTCAAACCGAAAGAAACAAAAGTATTGGATAAGATTTTTAAACATGAATTCGATCACGGATACAGATACAGCAGAGAAAACACCGACATATCAACAAACACTGGACTCAAACTCAAATACCGACATATCAACAAACTGGACTCAAACTCAAATATCGACATATCGACAGAAACTGGACTCAAACACAAATATCGACATATTAACAGAAACTGGACTCAAACTCAGATATCGACATATCAACAGAAACTGGACTCAAACTCCAGAAACGTTGACATTCAATAAAATAGTGAAAGACATTCTCACAAGGTTGACCACATTCACAAGATGCATTCTCAACGAGGTTTACTCTAGAAAGGTCATAATTAAGGGAACTGCAATGTTGTCGGAACTTAGTATGCAATATATAAAGTTTGCGATTTCCAATTTTATGGTAAATTGGTGGACATGACTGATTATTTGATGTTCGATAAAATTTGAATTAATTAATAGAAGGTTGGGATCGAGCTGAATTTTCTAAGTTATTCCAACAGTAAAGAGTAGAATGTAGAAAAAAAGAATTAGAGGCAGTCTGAAAGGAGGAATATTATAGTTATTATTGTAATTCCTAACGATTATTTTCGCCAGATAAAGGTGGCAAAAGATGGTTGAGGTATTCAAGAGTTAATTTATCATGCATCTTATACATTAGTCTACGATTTTTTTTGTGATAAGATAGGCTTTCAAGACCCGTTTCGTAGTATAAAGTATTATTAGGGGAATGTGAAGGCAGTCCTAATATAATGCGTGCCGCTTCACGTTGGACTTTTTCGGATTCAAACATACTGCAACTGTCCCACAACTCACAAGCATATTCTAAAACAGGTAAAATAAAAGTCTTACATTTTTTTAAAAGAGCATCCCTAAGTGTTTCAATTTCCTTATGACATTGATTTTTTTCAAAATCGAAATGTAAATTTCAATTCATGATCCCACCCACTTTGCATTCGAATTAAAGGTCACACCTAAATGTTTATGATAATCTGTAAAATTCAAAACTTTCCCTTTCAAATTCTAAGTCTTCTTCGATATCAGTGGAATTTGATATGAACAATGCATCTGTATTTTCAAGATTAAAATTGACCAACCACGTTTTTGACCAAGTATTTAAAGCCTCTAGTTCTCTATTTAACGTTTCTTGTATTTCTAGACAAGATGAAGATGACTTAAGTAATGATGTATCGTCTGCAAAGAGACGAGACGTTGATTCAAAAATACCTATGTCATTGATAAAAATAAGAAATAAAAGTGGTCCTAGAATAGAGGCTTGCTGAACCCCTGCCTCAATGAGCTCTTCAGAAGAATATGAACTGTTTAAAAACACCTTTTGATATCTGTGAGATAAATCATTTTCAAGCCAAATAAGCAATTCGCATGAAATTCCGTACGCTTTCAATTTCGCCTAAAGACCTGTATGCCGGACCCTATCAAAGACTTTGGATATGTCACAGAATACAATACATGCAATACAAATTTGTTGGTAAATATCAATGAGTTGATACAATGTAGAATGAATGCATTGATATTTGTTTTAAAAAAAGCATTTTCTATAAAATATGCACAAATGTTTAAATATCACTCTTTCAAAAACTTTACCAACAGTTGACAGCAAGGAAATAGGTCTATAATTCGAAGGAGGATGCCTTTTTTAAACAACGGCATGATGTCAGCGAATTTCTGTTTGTTGGATAAATCCCTGCTGATAAAAATAAAATTTCGAGCGGAGTACAAACAGTATGTGTAGTATTTTTAGCATATGGTGACTAAATCCATCCACACCCGAGGCCATGCCGAGCTTCAATATCTGTAGAACATCGCGTATTTCTATCGAATTTAATCTAAATGAACTAATTTGTTTGTCAATTATAGGCTCCATAATCGGAACATCAGTGTTACTATCCTCTACTCTAGTGACACTACAAAAATATTTATTCAATAATCCAGCCTTATCTTCATATCTTGTAACTATGTCCTTGGTAACAGGATCTGTAAGGGAAGGTATAGGTTGTGACGTATCAGACGTTTTAATTAACCTTTTGATCAATTTCCAATAAGACTTTGGATCCGAAGACGAGTATCCGTCAATGATATCAAAGATATTTTCATAAAAAGTAGCACGTGCATGTTTTTTTCATATTATAAACTTTGTTTCGCTGTGATTTAAATTGATCAATATCTACGAAACGTTTGGTTGACCTCTAAGTTCAGAGGTCATCCATAGCTTGTCATTAGGGTGTTTATTTACTTCTTTACAAGAAAAAGTTCGTAAATGATGGTCGTCACTTTTTGGTGATTTATGTTATTGCGATGATGAGACAAGTTGAAAATTGATAGAATCTTTCTTGCTGATATGGCCCGAAGCTGCACAATTGTCGTGTTTCGCGACTTATTTTCGAAATTCACTAATTTGTCCTTTTTCCCCACTAAATGCATTTCTATTGTCATACAATTGCATATGTATATGATTCTGTGTGGACGAGAAATTTAAGCAAATGGATGTGATACCCAAGGGCCTATCTTTTTTTTTTTTTTTTTTTGTAATTTTGTACGTAAAATCGATTATTCAGAATATTTGCAGTAGATTAAAAAATATCTTGATGTGGTAAAATGTCTCATGCCCCAAATGAATAAGTTTATGGTTATCACTAGTTGTTTGTCATGAGCCAATCGCCGTCAGTTGATAGTTGACATTTTCAACCTTTTTTTAAACTAACAAAGTGACATTTAGCATAACAGGCGTTGTCAGGGAAACGTAGCTTCAAACATACAGAAAATTGGAATAAATAAATAATCTTGACAATTCTTGTTCATGTACGGCAGCATAAATATGATAAATTTCATATTTTCAAGACATAAAGGGGAATCATAAGATTGGACAAAATTGAGGCTGACCTAACTAGCCAAGTTGACTAGACTCCATGATTACTCGCACCTCTATATGTTAACCTTTCGAATATCATTCAAAATTAAATTTTCCTTTAGGCACTTCAACAATAAAATTGGTAAATGTCGTTATTTAAAGCAAATGTTCATGTTATGTGGTATAGTTAAGGTTTTACTGTACCTGACACTACAAATGTCAGTACGATTGAATGCTACCTTGTAAATTTTACACATAATTGCATTACTAAAAAGGATCTCTGTTAATTCAAATACTCCAACTAGGATTTACGTCAGAGTTGAGATAATGAGCCACAAATTAATGGATTATGTCAGATTGTATTGTTCAGAGTTAAGGTTATATGCTACATAACATATTATGCACGTGTATAGTTCAGAGATCAGGTTATATGCTATACTACACATTATGCACGTGTATAGTTCAGAGATCAGGTTATATGCTAAACTACACATTATGCATGTAAATAGTTCAAAGTTAAGGTCATATGCTACTTAACACATTTTGTCTTTGAATAGTCTAGTGTTAAGAGTAGACACATGCTACATGAGATTTAATCTTCTTGGTTGAGTTCCGATTTTGAAGTGCTATTTATCAAAAATGACGTGTAGTGTGCAAACCCAAGTGAGCCTGTGTATAAAATTCTTTTATAGAAGGTGGTCAAGAGTCGTTATATAAACCATAATTACTGTTACGTATTGCGCAGGCGCAATTGTTGTGATCTGTCGTGATATTCCGGTCACATGTGACCACTCCTAATTCCTGGACAGCGTTAATTGCTCTGTCTGAAAGCTCTCACCCTCAGACGGACAACACGCCGTCAGCTGGTATACTAGAGTCGTTACGATGTGTTTATGAAGTCTGGTATTGTTCTATAACTAATGGACATCTAACCATGTTCCGTGCAAACACCATAGATAAGATTTCGGTAAAAAAGAATCCAAAGGACTCATACACGAGAGTAAATCATGATCATGATAGTAAATGTCAGAAGGGTCTTGTGAACGTTTGGTTGTTGTATAAATAATACAAGGCACGTTATTCTTTTACCATTTAATCAACGTTTTGCGGAAGCTTGAATATCCCATAAAATTCCCATGTCATTACTTTCTCACCATGATATTGAAGGGAAGGCTAGGTCTGATCTCAGCAAGTCTTATCTCGTAATGCGTGAACCCCATATGTCCAGAACCATTTCTCATCGAAGGCTAAAATCAATTCTAAAGATTTGCCTGTAATGCAGTAAACACTAACACTCTATAGAAGTCAATACTAATTGTCCTTGTCTGTGGGAAGGATTCTGAAGAATCCTTACTCACAGTAATGTCATTTAAAGAAGATTTAGAGCGAAAAAATGTATTCCTCTTATTGAGCCGGTTTTCCAGTTCGATGGTAGGGATCACAGGCAAACTGCACGATTTGGTCTCGATCGTTCAATATCACCTGGTAATCTGACGTGATACAGCCGTATAACTTAACAGTTGAAATGTATTGAAACACCAAAAATATGTACTATAACAGATATGCTGTTAGTTAAAAAAAAATACACACTGGCGTATATTGTATGGCAATATATTCTTGATGTTAATATGTTTGGGGCCAATATAAGTTAATTGAACATCTTTGTCGTCATTTTGGTGGGCCGTTCAGTAATTTATATTACCTAGGTTAATGACGTCATGTATCCTCCGACGCCAATACCAAACTTGATAATTTCGATTATTAACATTATTATATATATATTAAGTCCTTTTTAAGAAAGTAACGTAAAATCATATTTAAGATATCAGAATGTGTTAAACACCTGTGAATTCCAGGGTCTCTTTTTCAGAATTCTACATTGCTTTAATTTAAACGGAAATATTGTATTTTTTTTTAAAGATATAGTCTATGAAAGCCCTATCATTGGAAAATTAAAGAGAATATACGTAGAAAAATATAGAATGTCTATATAACAAAAGTAACATGGTTTGTGATTATGGAAAATAGAAAAAAGATGAGTTGCCGTTACGCTTCTTAATTTTCGCGGAGTAGATATATTTACTACTTCACGAGGCATCCATGCATTTGTGAAAAGACTTATACATTTTGTAATGAAGCACGTGTAAATTTTCTCTATGGTATGATAAAACTGCAACTTAAGACTGTTGCGTTTTCGGAAGATCTCTTAATGTTTAACGGTATTTCTACAATTACACATGGTTGGAATGGGTCATTTCTTCCAGGGTGAAGAAACGTACTTGAAACTTAAAAACGGGAGAAACGTTTTGGATGAATTGGATGTTTAATTTTTCCCTATCGTTTTACCTGAAAGTCGTGAAAATTTTGACACCTGAAGAAATTGTTTTAAAAAGTTTTCAGCTTATTCAGACTTGACCTGGAGGTCAGATAATTTATCCATACATTTCCCAATCTGCGCTGTTAATCACGAGACAGTTGACAAACAGAGCAAGACTTGTGACAATATTAATACAAAGGATCTTAATCAAAATAACATCGATTAGGATCATTATGTCTGAATTCACTGACCCATTCTTGTTTTCATCATAATCGAACCATTTAGCTGGGCTTGGACAGTCGGTATCATTCTTTAGAGCAGAAAGGAGATTGTCTTTGGTAAGTGTAAAGATGACACTGGAGAAAGAAGTGAGTACAGTTCTCAACAGTAATGTCATACATGCAGGTAGAACTATCCCTAAGGATTCCTTAGATTAAGGACGGAAGCAATCATGTGCAACCCACATTGCATGATCTCAAGAGGCATTTAAATTTTGATATCTTATCTTTTATCTGTTTAAAGAATTGTTTTCTTCCTAATGTCCCGACCCTTCCTCCAGATATAGTTATCAATGAGTGAATTTTGCAGTTAAAACAGACGTTTTTTATCCCCTTGGATTAAAAAGATTACCCTATTTCAAAGTATAGTGTATTTGGTCCAAGGGGCTTGATTAACACAGGTCTGAATTTAGGCTATTATCATCACTGACCAGACTAAGAAGGCCAAAACAGCTGTAGGGTACATTTTAACTCATTGTCTGGCTCTATCGAATTGATATATTTCTAACTTGTATTGAAAGATGCTTTCACTTGTGTGTTTAGTACCATCTTTAAGTGCTGATGGTTTTTGTCATCCTATTTTTTTCGATTAGGTCTGATACCGACAATTGTATTTGGTAAAAGAGATAAATCGAAAGAAAATATTACTTTATAAGTGTGAAAAAAATATGCCATTAAAATTTCTTTGAAAATCAAGATCGCAATCGACTGTTTGTCCTTCATGATAATTATTTTTAAAGTACAGCTGAGTGGCCATCAATGGACCTCTCATAAAGGCCTGAAATCCAGTTCAGCACTCACTTAAGCAGATGTATCTATAACAAACAAACATTACTTTAATGGATATTAAATGGGTAGGCGGATGTCGACGATGAAATAGAAGACGCTTAACCTTTCGAAACACTTGGTCCCATGGATATTGTTTTGCCAATGATGACTTTCATTTAAATTTAAGTAACCTTGATGATAACATTGTTGAATACCTCTGTACATTTGAACAGATTGCTTGTAGTAGACAATTCTGGCAGCCGTTTAGTACCCGCAGTTTTCCATAACCTGAATACCACGTCGTACTTCATTAGAATTGTGGCATTGCACAGAATAAGTATCGTAACCGATAATCTTTGCTGATATCGTTCAGTGCTTCAAGTTACGAATTTTATTGATTTTTTTTTTTTTTTTTTAGTGCTTCCCCAAATCTATTGCCTCTTTCTCTTTTAGCAAATTGGACCTTTAGCATTACTGAGAAGTCCTAGGAGGACAAGGTATTTTTAAGATGAAGAGAAGAGCACAATTTTCCCACGAGATCAAGCACCAGCGAAATTGCATATCTTTGTTAAACTAAAAAAATCAAGGTCAACAAAATATAAGTGTTCAGCAATATATATCGAGTATAGTCGACGTGTTCATTTCGAGTGGTGTCACTAACCATCAACAGATTTGGTTGTTGTGATATATAAGATATAGCATTGATTTAACAAAGCTGTCAAGCATTTTGTCTTTCATGGACTCTCCAGTAAAACAAGAAGTATTGAATTTCAAAAATCTCAAATTCCTCGATAAAATCCAAATTAAAAAAATAATAATATCTTGAACTAGTGAGGAGAAATGATGTAATTTCACTACTTACCAAACTGGATTGCATTGTATAGTAAAACGATAACAAAATAAATAAACAGTAGTTTAATGTCACCATATGATGAAATAGTATGAATATTTATATACAGAATGAACGGAACCTTGTAGCTACGCTTAAAGTGAAAGCTTTTATACAAAAGGTTTATGCTCTCGTTTCTCAACATTACATCGATACGAAATGATATCAAGAGGCATAAATTTTAAAGCGCGAGGGTACAAAAACGGTGGTTATACTACGTGGTGACCTTATCGCGTATGAAATGTGGCTTCGCTGTTTTTACATTATAAAATGCAATCATCAGCTGGGACAGCTTTCCTAATTAGTTTATAAGACAATGTAGAGGCCTTCTATAAAAACCAGGAACACAGTTTCGAGTGGCAAAGCAACTGTGACTTTTACTATCCAGTAAAGATTGGAGAAATGAGGAATGATTTACTCCGTAAATATCATCAGAGTCACAAGAGGGGTTCCGAACGAGATGATGGGAATGTCAGAGGTTAATACAAGAAGGCATATTTCTTTGGTAAACATAACATAATGCAGTTCTATGATAGATGAAATTAGTCCTGTAAACGTATTTTAAAGACTGTAAAAGACGCACAATTGAATATAACAAATTTATCTTTGGTCCTTATCATTACTGAGACTTCAAAATTGTACCATACACATTTGATTTGGCATATTATTGGTCTATCACTTAATTTTTGCCATATGGTGTTATTCCTTTGCATGTCTTTGAACAATTTGTAGGTGTACACATGTTTAGAGTGAGATCTAATTGTATTAAACAATGAATTTAACTGCATCATACAGCTGTTTCCTCCTTCCATGACTCGTCAGTGATGCTAAGGCCCTAAATTGTGATGACTGGAAGGCGACTGAGGAAAAAGATGCAGTGATAGAAAGGAATTTCTAAATCTAGACGAGGAGGTGCAGCAGCCAAATGATTAAATAAATTTCGTAATTTTCATACACCAGATAATTTTAGAACATCGTTAAGTACATGTGTATATTCTAAACCGTGCCGTTTTTATTGGATTAATTACGCCTATGACTAATTGAGTATGCAGTTCTTTTATTGCTTGTTCACTGCAATTTAGGTCCCAGGATGACTAATCTTTATTTCAGGTCTCATTCGAACGCGTATTTGTGCCGCTACGATCAGATAGTCTCATCATCTATCACTTATCATTTATCCAATTACTAAGTATTACCGATAAAGTGTATACCAACATCGTTTGTGTATGCTGTCTATCTCAGGTACTTTAACGAGAAAAAGGAAATATTCTTTGAAGTTTAATAATTTATCTTTTATTCAGTATCCAAAATCACTTACTTTCGTTCCAAGTATCTTTGGTCCTGAGCTTAACATTCTTGGCAGTCTTCAAAATTGTACCATACAAATTTTGATTTGGCATATTATGGTCTATCACTTAATTTTTGTCATATTTTGCATGTCTTTTGTACAATTTGTAGGTGTACACATGTTGGTATAATGATATTTGCCAGGAATACCACTTTCTTTTACAATTTTACCTATACTTCATGTACAAAAAATTATATAACACATTAATGTTTTTATGGTAGTGTTTCAGTGGATCAGACACATTTTCAGATTGTCAAGGTGTGGTTTGTTCAAATTCAATCCAAAAGGATGACAATATTTCACTTCGTATATATCTTCTTATACCGAATTATCTTTTATCCGGATAATTCCGTGTGCCTTCTTCGTGTATCTCCATGGTTTATCAACATGATTTACGGAGCAGGTATTATACTTCTTTAAAGTTGAATTAGAAAAAGCAGTCAAATAGTTTAAAAAGTCCCAATTCTAATTTTTTCCAGCCAACTTTGAATAATTTTTTTAAATATTAATGATTTGCAAAATTCCTGACTTTTTATTTCATTTTATTTTTCCCCTAAATCTGCGTGTCTTTAACGTCCAAGTGAACGGTAATTAAGCTTTCTATAAAGCGTTTAGTCAGTCGTTTACCTTTCTTAATGTCTTTTCACAGTAGTTGTTGGCCTGTCACTTCAACTCATATCATAATTCTATAAGGAATCACGCGAGGGTGGAACGCGGCCGTAGTGCCCTGGGAAAACCAACATTGTCTGGCAGATGACCCCATATATTTCCACGTCCCCCGGGAAATCGAATCCAAGACGTCTTGAAGAACTGTGATTGCCTGATCACTAAGTCACCTGACAACGACTATTTATGATGGAGGTTGCCAAAATCATTTATCGGATTTTGCAAACGTATTAAGTGATTAACTTTACTAAAACCAAATATTTACATGATCATAGGATACTGTTGTTACATCAAGAGGGATTTCTGTACATATATGTAGTTCAAATTATTGAACTGTCACTAGTTTCCGCTTACAAAATTATTGGGGCAGCAACTTTATTATTGAAAATCAATTCCTTAGGTTATAAAAGTTTCTATCACAGTTTATAAATGCGTGATATTGATACTTTCTTTAATGATTTAATATGACTTACCAAAGGAACGACAGCTACCGCACTGCTTTATTCTAAAAACACATTCAGAAGGGTTGCCTCATCATTTGAAATAACATGACATAATTTATTCTAAAAATGTAACACATTCAGAAGGGGCAGGTCATCACTTAAGATAACATTACCTGATTAATTCTAAAAATGAAACACATTCAGAAGGGTGACTTCATCATATAAGTTTATACCTATGTCAGTGTTGCTTTTTTCTTTACGTAGCATAACGATGTCACTGAAGATATATCATGATCAATGTCTTGCACACACCTTACAAATCAATGGTGACCACATGCTATTGAACTTATAATTACAGTTCCAGTATTTAACAATACGATAGCAAAAGGGAGAAAACAAGCACTATTTAGTTATCAGATAATAACACTCCTAGCCTGTGGCTGGGACAATGATACGGCTACCAACGTTAACCCGTGGCGGCATATCACCTCATATCACAAAACATAGTCTGTAAAAACTTTTTGGTAGAAACGCCACACTTGGATCACTATATGAAATAAAGCACCTCAAACACAGTTCGCACAGTTCTTGGTTATCAGAAATAAAACTGTTTGTTGGATTTCCAATTAATTACAAAAAAAATATTGCTATGATGACTTTCAGTTTCGCAATACGTTGCCATATTTTTGAAGAATAGTATTTGGCAAAAAATGGACGATAAAGTTTCGAGTTTTAAACAGATAATATACACGATCCAGAATGGATTTTGACCGTCGTATGATCTTCATTGGTTCTTTGTTATTTGTTTTCTTACTTTCCTATTTGTTGTATTGACAATATCGTCAACAGTGAATATCCTGTGTTTTAACGTGGTATACACAGATAACACATGAATTTGATATGTAAATCAAATGTTAAAAATCAATACCACAGGACTCTACCAGTCATTTTAATTATCCGATGAAAAAAAAATTGTTGCAAAGTTTGAAAAAAAGATTCGTTAATGTTTGACTGAGAAACAACGGTAGCAAACATTGTTCATGAACGGACTGTTAACATAAGGAAAGTGACTTGAAACCCAATCAAGATTTAAACAAAAATTCAGGCTAGGAATGTCAAATTAAACATCTGAGTTCATGTGACAAAGAGTAAAATTATATGTTACCAGTACCATAGGTTCCAGAATAAATGTTCATTATTCATGCAGTACGCAATTTTACGTGCTCTCCTGGTTTGGTGGCATTCTTTTCAAAGACATCTGAACGTCGGTTATGGTTGTGACTATACTGAAGCCTATCTCGTTAAATACTACCTAAGCTATAAATAGAGAACGAAATCATAAAATGATCAAATCTGTAGTTGACAACATCTTTGGTGGTAAAAACCTTCCAACAGACTATTGGCATATTTGTCAGAACAAACAGTGCTCGTCATTCTGCTGACTTGTGTTTGTTTTCATACAAGTCTAAATCTTTTTAAGAGCTTGCCAAAACATGTCAAGAAGACATTGCAAGATCTCCCACTTTTACTTTCAGATAGATCGATGATGTCAAGTCTTTATATAACGAGAGGTTCAACGCTTATGTTCTTTGTATATAACCACAATCATTGGAAGCCAAGGACACGACAGACTCTTCTAGATCAATCGTTATTTCCATCTTTTCATACAACGAAATCAACAGGAACAGTTTTGAATTAAGCTGTAGGATATGAGTAATGATTTGAAATTACTAATTGTGAAATTGATGAAAATTATTGGGGAAGATATATATAGTGGTGGTAATGATCTTTTTGAGAAATATTTAATTTTCTAGATATCAGTGTTTTCTATAGCTTCTCTTAAATTTTCATTAATCTGGATTTCTCAATGTCCCGATTTGTATGTTTCTTATTGGTCAATTGTCTACAACTTGTACAACAATCGCGATACTTAGTGTTTGGGACATGCCCTTTGATATTGAATCAACAGAAATTGCAACGACAAGAACGACAAGAGCAACGAGAGCTTTAAAAAAAAAGGAAAGTACTCTTTGAAAAATGTCCCGAATCATGCCATTTCCTCGTGAAGGAGTTCACAAAAGTACAGTGCACACACAGCCTACTTGCGTGATGGCATATCATCGTGTTTCCAACCTATTAGGCCCTACTTTTACAATTTTGGAAGACAATATGAAATTAAGTAGCTCAAATAGACACACCTTAATTTACAGATAAAGTGGTGTTCGGTTGAAAAGTATAATTCTTACTCATTGTTTGCTTTAAGCCTCATAAACTCTTTTGCAAATCTGCTTTATCCTGGGGAATGGAAAGTTAAACTTCACATCTTCCAAATGCGTAGAAAATCGAACCAATGATACGACGTAGAAAACACTGAAAAATGGAATTCAAAAGCAAAATTAATATAAATAAACAGTTCGTGCTTATTGACCTCCGTCGTAGCACAAACGGCCGAGGAATTTAAAAAAAAAGATAGAAAATATTCTAAAAAATTCATCGCGGTAGGTAAGCAGAAACGTTCAAGTTTCATTCTTTGGTTGGCTAAAAGTTTATGTTCGCGAGTAAAATTATTGCCAGAAAGTTATTGCTGGCTAACTTTACAGTGTGCTGATACAAAAAACAGATTCGTTCTTGACAGTATGGTTAATCTCGTAGTTTTCTAAGGACCAACGCACAGAAAGGATTAAAAGACACAGAAATGATGAGCATCTTTCAGTACAAGTTAAGAATATATGTGTTTATCATGGATAAGAATTTACACAATATTTTTAAAACGTTTGTTTCCGGTTACTTTACACATGTGGTATTAAGAAAGCTTATAACTTTGATAATCCATTTAAAACAGTAAGCATTGTATGTTTTCATATGAATTTGGCCAAAAAACGTGAATCTATCTATAAGAGTGTCGATATTTTTTTTTATTTGCAGAAGCCTAATACCAACTCTTCGGATCTGTTACAGGGTGTTTCATTCAGAGTTCGCTATCTTAGCCAACACGTTAGTGCAGAACTTCTGTTTTTGGTTGTTGTCATCATAATGTTAAGCCCATTTAGGCAAATTTTGACGGTTCAATACACATAATCAACTAAAGCATTTTTGTCCATTTCTCGGCAGACTATCAAATTTACTAAACTTGAATTCAGGTGGGACATATTCTCTACACGTCTCAAGTATGTAACGCAATGTGAAATCTTTAATATTTTGGAATAATAAATAAAACTTGACATGGATCAAACACGTTGGACACGTGTAGTTCGTCAGTCACGTTTTTTGTAAACACGATCACGTGGAAAAACAAGTGATTAAAGATGGTGTCCTGAGTTCATCGTCTGTCATTGTGCAACCATTCGGCACGTCCTGATCGGTGAGGTCAGTGACGTGGACACAACTTAGAGACTCGTGATAGTTTATCAACTTGGCTGGTAAGACCAACGTCTGCTGGCGTGTCAACGTTCAGACACGGTGTAATGGTACAGCTCTGGAGAAAATGTTGGCTGTCAGAGTGAGATATGTGTTCAGCGATGCATGTCTACAGTAACACACGAAACCCCGTTTACTCAAAGGGGTTGTGGGCATTTTTTTTACAGTAATGGCAATGTATTTGTTTCAAAGGTCTTTGTAGGTACCTTGTTTTTTCAGTAACTTGCTCACATAAATGAATTACAAATTTCAGTATCTTCTTTTTTCGTTTCTTTTATCGTCTGAGCGATTAAAATTCTTGATAGATATCAAATGGGAATTTAATAGATATGCAAACCTAATCTCTACCAGAGGTGTCGTTCCTTAACAGTCACAATACACCTCAATCTCTACAAGAGTTGTCGTTCCTTACCAGTCACAATACACCTCAATATCTACCAGAGTTGTCATTCCTTAACAGTCACAATACACCTCAATCTCTACCAGAGTTGTCGTTTCTTAACAGTCACAATACACCTCAATATCTGCCAGAGTTGTCGTTCCTTAACAGTCACAATACACCTCAATATCTACCAGAGGTGTCGTTTCTTAACAGTCACAATACACCTCAATATCTGCCAGAGTTGTCGTTCCTTAACAGTCACAATACACCTCAATACCTACCAGAGTTGTCGTTCCTTAACAGTCACTGTACACCTCAATCTCTACCAGAGTTGTCGTTCCTTAACTGTCACAATACACCTCAATATCTACCAGAGTTGTCGTTCGTTAACAGTTACAATACACCTCAATCACTACCAGAATTGTCGTTCCTTAACAGTCACAATACACCTCAATATCTACCAGAGGTGTCGTTTCTTAACAGTCACAATACACCTCAATATCTGCCAGAGTTGTCGTTCCTTAACAGTCACAATACACCTCAATATCTATCAGAGTTGTCGTTCCTTAACAGTCACTGCACACCTCAATCTCTACCAGAGTTGTCGTTCCTTAACAGTCACAATACACCTCAATATCTACCAGAGTTGTCGTTCGTTAACAGTTACAATACACCTCAATCACTACCAGAATTGTCGTTCCTTAACAGTCACAATACACCACAATATCTATCAGAGTTGTCGTTTCTTAACAGTCACAATACACCCCAATATCTATCCGAGTTGTCGTTCCTAAATAGTCACAATACACCTCAATATCTATTCGGGTTCTCGTTCCTTAATAGTCACATTACACCTCAGTATATATCCGAGTTGTCGTTCCTTAACAGTCACAATACACCTCAATATTTGCCAGAGTTGTCGTTCCTTAACAGTTACAATACACCTCTGTGTAATTGGTGAAACACAAGGCACTATGGGAGAGAATGATGCAAACCTTGAAAAACACGTTTTCTCCTTACTTCCATGGTTCCTTAATACGTCGTTCTAATTATGACGTCATTTGTGTCAAATGTCCAAAAAAAGGCTCAAAGTAGACTTGATAAAACTCGTACGACAATTGGTAACTTATGTTTTCCCCAGACGTTCAGTGACATTTCATGTTTAACTCTGCGTTTTCAAGGTCGCGGTACCGCCGATTTCAATTATCAAAAGGAATAAGCGTTAAGATACATATATAATCTGTCGACAGGCTGTACTTGATCAAACCTAGATTTTTCTGGGATTCAGGGCAATATATTTTTGTAGTTGGGTAGGGCATTTTAATGACAGTCTTCTTTGACAGGTCTGGTGCTTTCTCGACCTACACCCTGATAAATAGAAATATCGGTAAAATAGAATAATTTATACATATTGAATTTTTGGGGTTGTAGGTGGTAAACCCTGCTGGTGGACTTTCAGTCCCACGGCTTGCCGTAACATACATATCTCCATTAATTCGAATGCAATTCAGAATTTACCCATGTACTCGACGTTCTTGAGATGTATGAAAATTAGGCAATTTATTGAATGATGGGGCTATTACACTTCCTTTTCTAAATTTAGCATTTTTTTCACCTTTGATTTTCCTCATTCCCTTATAAAGTATCTAAATTTTAGTTCATTGATATTATTTAAGAGTCATAGAAGACGAAACAGCTCTATGATTCCCCTAAGGTCTGTAATTCTGGATTTGTATTAGATTTTGTTATTATCTTGCACGACTGTATTGAGATCTAAAAAGAAACGATTTTGTAGGAAAAAAATGATTAAATTTCATAACAAATTGCTTCAAAAGATTCAAATTGATCAAAATTATGGGTAATTTTTAAAGTGATCTCATCAAGAAGTGATATGACGCTGGTTATCTCGCTCTCATTTGAGAACGCGAATTGCCGCAATTCAAATGATGATGATGACGAGGAGAAGGAGGAGGGGGGAGGAGGAGGAGAAAAGAATTTCTCTTTTGTTTTTTGTATGTGTAAAAATATTCCAATACTAAAACAAATACAAGGCAATATATTATTGAAAGTGTCAAAACAACACTGTTATCATTGTCATTCATGTTTTGTTCAGTTTGGTTTGATAATCGAAAACAGAAGACCCATATGACCTGCATCGCTCACCTTGTTTACTGTGCTAAAATGACTTTATCTTAATTAGATAAAAAGCATTAAAACTATTTATATAGTTATCTAAAACTATTTATCTTTTCCCTCTATTAGGCATTACTTCTCTGTCCTATGGGGATCAGATACATCGCTCATACAAAATTAAGTTCTCTTCACCTATGAATGCTTTAGATCAATTTGGGAAAAAATTCAATCATTTCTAAATAATAAGAAGAATTGGAAATAATCCGCTGAGAGCTGAAACCAACCGTTTATACAAAATAGATTTCTTTTTTCCTTCAGGAGGCTTAAGACCCAATTGGAGCAGATTCCTAGTATTCATATAACAGTTGGATTTCAAAATATTTATTCTATTCTCTACAATGGACTTTGTTCCTCTCATCCGGACCAAATTAGGACATACTCCAGTCATTCCTACAGAAAAATGGTATTTTAAAGTATTTGCTCGATTTCTCAATTTAGTCCTGTCCCTTCCAACCCAGGGGTGAGAATAACTGTTTATACACTGATGAGTCACCTTCACCCAAGGATGTTTCAGATCAAGTACATTTTTTGGCAATTATAAATCATTCCTATAGTAGGAGTAGAATTTTTTCTGAGGAAAACAAATGAATGTCCAAGAACTTGTTAGATTATCAGGGTTGGAGCCTAGGTATCAAACTCCTTACAAATATATTATTGTCCTCGCGCAGGAGGGCTGTCAAACACCACGCACCAAGCATATATATATATATATCCTGCATATTCCAGTCTTCCTATTGCATTCATTCATGAATTTTCCTCTAAAATCACACTTGCATTCTTAAAGGTCCGAACACACATTCATATAAGATCTTTCATACCAACATGCACTCGCATATCATAGCGTATAGGCTGTGTCCGGATTTTGTGTTCCGAATCGACGGATTCTCTGTTTAATTTTTAGAAATATATGTAAACCAAATGGTACGTGTATGAGCATGCTTAATAAGTATTTGCTCATTGAGCCAAGCCTCAAATACAGACCTACCGTCTATACAAAATTAAGTCCTGCTTATCCAAGGATGCTTCAGACTTAGTTTGAGATAAATCCAATCATTCCTACAGGAGGAGTAGAAGTTTTTTTGTTTTTTTTTTTCAAATCCAAAATTTCCCCTTTCGGTCAACATCTGCTCAGTTGTCCATAACCAGTAGAGACTTTTTAAAAATGTTGACGAAACGCGGACGACGGACACTGCGGTATGCCATGAGTTAATTCCTTGTTACAAGCCAAGGACATATGTCAAGTTTCAAGATGGGCACGAGAGCATAAAATGCACTTGACATGTGTGTTATCATACTTCATAAATGTGATATAACCGCAATATTCATTGACGGCAGATCATTCAACTGAGAAAAGAGAATGTCAAGACTGTAAGTCTACCTCGCAGTGACCATATTAACGGAGTGATAAACTGGATATGGCAGTAGTACATGTGTCAACACTTTAGACTGTCCAATAAATAAGCGATGATGAAAAACACTGTAAATATGTGACCTAAATTATTGCTCATAAGCAAGACTACCTTTGCATGCTTTGTAAGAACTGCGAAGGGACTTACTAGTCATGATCTGGAACGATACGAAGTGGTTTTCAAGATAAGCAGGAAGAAAGCATTGATCAAATATAATATATTGGGTGAAATCGTGAAGGGATGATTAATGCCGATTTTGTTGACTTTAATTGCTCGATAATAAAGAGATCGGAGAAAAGAGTCGCGCTTTGTTTGTTTTTCATTTTTTTTAGCTTATCGGAAATGGTGCAAAACTCTTCTTGCTCATGCACACTAGGTGCTTACCGTGATTTTTTCAGGCAGCAAGACCAACATGGACAGCTTAACACTAACCATTATTTGATGAGGTTAATTAAATTCACCTATTTTATTTATCCTCGTTTTCTTAGCAAGTGGTGTTTAATGGCTGCACGTGAAAGATTTCAGTATATCTACGTAAAAACACTATTTTCTGTTTAAACCAATAACTCCATATCACTTGAATAACGCTCAACACGAAGAGCTAAAATAAACTTTCTATATCTCCTACACGAACAAGCTGGAAGCAGTCAGTATTTCCTAGGGTAAAAAATCATTTTCCACTCCAGGAAACATCCATGTGCTCGAGCTTTCATTGGAGAATAATAATGCTGGTCGTTACTTCTTTTAATGGCTCCGCTAGGGACCGAACATTGACGTAATAAGTAACACTAGACTAGGATCAGGTGACATCACATAGGTAGATAACTAGAAAATTCGTAACGATTGATGTTTAAAGATCAGCGACAGTACAAATCACAAACAGAAACATTGCTTTGTTATGTCGCATGAAAAGCGTTATTGAAACCTCGTGTTGAAAGACGAAACATTTCAAATACAGGAAAATGATTTTACAAGGACATTTGAATGTGTGTTTTTTTAGATAAGAAGATTGTAAATTGATACTCAGTTGCCATGTAGATTTGTTTGATGGTGTGCTAGCCTTTTTTTACAACAATACAGGAAAGTAGTTTGGATAATATCTTGTAACTAATCCATAGATATTAAATTGGTTTCGGGCCAAAATGACAATCAAAGGCCTAATAACTGGGCCAATATGACAGTCCTAGACCTAGTAACTGGGTCAATATAACAATCAAAGGCCTAATAACTGGACTAATATGACAGTCTAAGGCCTAATAGCTGGGCCAATATGACAGTCATAGGCCTAGTAATGGACTAATATGACAGTCTAAGGCCTAATAACTGGGCCATTATGACAGTCTAAGGCCTAATAACTGGGCCAATATGACAGTCCTAGGCCTAGTAACTGGACTAATATTACAGTCCAATGCCTAATGACTGGGTCAATATGACAGTCTCAGACCTAGCTTGGCCAAAATAGCAGATAAATGCCTGATAACTGGGCCAATGTGATATCAGCTGATTTATAACACCTTAGATAATAACATTGAATATTTAAATGCGGAAATTTAAAGAATATTTCAATTGTAAAAAATCATAGCCATCTTCTTTTATATTTTCAACAAACTAAGGCCGAGGGACGTCCACTGCTTTGGGAACAATGTCGGAATTCTCCGAAATTGTGATTTGCTTACCATCCCAGCCTACCATTATATCATGTTTATAACCAGAAAAAGTCTTGTTGTTTGTAGTAACACTGGATGGTACGTCAGACAGAGAAGCTGTGAACAAAATGCAAAATTCCGAATGAAGCGAAAAACTTCATTTGGCACATTTGTCATAGTGGCCGAGTTGAAGGCCGGCCAATATCGGGAAGTCAGCTGATATGATATTGGCCTAATTGTGGGAATTTTATCAATATTGGTCGGGCTGAGCTGGAAAAGACATCAGAATTCATATATTAGTTAAATAATCATGACGAATAGCGCTCTGCTATTCTGGCAACTGTACATATAAATGTTAAATTGGCAATATTACTTTATTTATTTGTTTGGTTTTTTTTTTTTTTTTTTGTGGCAGAGTTATTGGACTAACGTGTAATTGCAGTTTCTGTTGTCTTGTTTAAAGTTTAAAGTCATCATTTGTAAAAAAAAAATGTGGTTTTCAGTATTAGACTCAAGTAGTGATATTGTATAAGTACTTCTTCTGTTTCATTACAGCACTGTACACTGATGCCGATATGAACGAGTACCGCCTGGTGAACAAGCTATTGGGAACTTACGACAAGCGAATTCGGCCCTCGCTCAATGCCTCCCAAGCCCTGAACGTCACGTTTGGTCTCGCCCTCTCGCAGATCATAGACGTGGTGAGTGCCAAAATATTACCTACAAAAAACTTATCTTTATTCGGTCAAAGTTCATATGTCAGGTTTATGCAAATGAAAATCTATAAATAAGTTATTCTGGGTCCTCAGTCTTACTTACATTTGCCAATATTATCTTTGTGTGATTTTTAGGTTTTTAGTTCCAGACATCTAGACATCAAAGTGTCATGGCTCCCCGATAAAAGTATTAAGTCTCATCGTTCTCTGTATAAAAGATCTGACTGTAACATATTTTTCATTCCTGACACAAAATTCTTCGTCAATCAAAGGACATTACTTCAATAGCAAGCACTGCATTGTTTACAGCTGATAACAATTCTTAGTGTTATATTTATCAATATCACTAATTCTTGTAAATGTACCACGTTCGATGAAGCAGTATCACGTGATCACTTTATCTTGATTACAATACATATGATATGATTATCGTGACGTCATCACGTATTTCAACCAATCACAGAGATTGAAAACAAAGTAAACCAGCATCGACTCGTAGTCTGTTATTTCTTTGATTTGTTTAATGTCCTACGAATGAACACTGTTCATTTCATCCATGACTTCTAGTTCGAAGTCACTCGAAAACGATACCTTAATTTCAAGTAAGTCACAGTGACCACAAAGCTAAGAACCAAAAACCTAGTAGGCCTAAACGTCAGAAGAGTATTAATTCATTCAAATACTGATTTGGTCTATAGTATTCACATGTACTTGGTGTTCTAATTACCAAATCTATTATTTACCACTTAACCATAAACCAATGTCTTTTTCCTTTCACTTATTAACAATTTATACAAAAAAATTAAAAAAGTAAATAAAAGTGTTTAAAAAATTTAATTTTTTGAAAAATATTTACAGTCGAAATTCCTTTTTTCCAAGTCTATGTAACCGTTGGAAAACTTTGAGATATTCTGTTGTTTGATTTCAGCAAGATCGAATGTTTAGTGAAAAGATTGGCCGGTACAGACAGAATTTTTCGAATTAAACGGGGTCTTCGAACGTACGAGTTTCGACTGTGCATGGTTATACATTAATAATTAATTCAAATCATAAAAATGGATAGTAGATAAAGTTAAATCCCTGATTAAACAAATTCATCAATGTTCACGTTGTGAGCATGTAAG
This sequence comes from Ylistrum balloti, assembly GCF_031769215.1. Classification (NCBI taxonomy): domain Eukaryota; kingdom Metazoa; phylum Mollusca; class Bivalvia; order Pectinida; family Pectinidae; genus Ylistrum; species Ylistrum balloti. Next base: position 32,138 of record NW_026782841.1, read on the forward strand.
AATTAAAACCAAAGGCACATGTTTAAGTCGAAGACTGCGGTATTATATGACAAACTGTACGTGAAAAGCAACCTGTAAGCTTATATAATTTCTATTCCTCAGCGGGGATACCCATCATCTTATGTTTGATTGGACAAAAATCAATTTCGCAATAGTATTTTGTATATATACATATATGTCTAAATATATCAATCAAATCATCGTGTAGTTAAAATTTGGTTCTATCACAAAAAGAACAAACCGACATGTTAATAAATCTACATTCCAGCACACATTTAGTGATTCTAGGAAAACATGAAAAAAAATTCAAGAGTAACACGGAGACACCTTGAAAAAAACAAGGACAATAAGACCATGTGTTCCTGAAGCGTAAGCGTCTTCTTCTTCATCGGCAACACCTGCCATGTAAACGTTAGTAGATCAAATTCAGAAATGTCAAATGAAAAAAATACAACACGGAACCATCAGTCATACTAACAAGTATCAAATACATCCAGCTTCATATAACATGAAGAAATGGAGTATTTCTCATCGAGATTAATGTCGACCGTAAAACTAACACATAATCCACGCAGTAATTCTCACCTAAATCAAGATTCTCTTACTTATAACTAAACACTCATTCATTTCTTAGCTATGTACAAAATAATGAGGTTTCCTTCATATACATCATTTTAATATCGTTGTATTGTTTTATATATCTTATAATATATCAGTGCAAAATTAATATTTCAACACTATGTCAAACTCACTTACACAACAACAACGTCTAAGGACATGGGTCACGTGATTTATTAATTCCCAATGTTTATTTAGTGGTTACAATGTCACCGACACGTGTCTCTGCATAGATTACCTTACAGATAAACAATTATGGTGTGACTGGAGGGCGATTTATATCAATAAACCGAAGGTTATGTCGCCATTCCTGGAGTGCACACATTTATACGGTGTATCCTGTTGTAATGGAACGATGTTCTGTTATAATTGCGATGTGGCAATATTACTGACTACAACACGAATTTTCGGTTCCTCTGTAATATAGGACAAACTAAAACACGGAAAATTGTGAGGGCATTTTCGTGTGGAATTTTGTGATGATATCAGTTTCTGCACATCATGTCCATAGCAAGGAATATTCATGGGTAATTTAAAAAATAAACGATTTTGTGGGTGCCTAGTGACCAAAAAAATTACTAAAACACACAACTGAAATTACACCTTTAAGGAAAGATTTAGAATTAGATGAGGAAGAGTCAAATAATTATCTAAAATGCATCATACAGCTGTTTTGTCCTTCTAGGACTCGTCAGTGAAGCTACATCATACAGATGTTTTGTCCTTCTAGGACATGTCAGTGATGCTACATCATACAGCTGTTCCGTCCTTCTAGGACTCGTCAGTGATGCTACATCATACAGCTGTTCCGTCCTTCTAGTACTCGTCAGTGATGCTACATCATACAGCTGTTCCGTCCACCTAGGACTCGTCAGTGATGCTACATCATACAGCTGTTCCGTCCACCTAGGACTCGTCAGTGATGCTACATCATACAGCTGTTCCGTCCACCTAGGACTCGTCAGTGATGCTACATCATACAGCTGTTCCGTCCACCTAGGACTCGTCAGTGATGCTACATCATACAGCTGTCCCGTCCACCTAGGACTCGTCAGTGATGCTACATCATACAGCTGTTCCGTCCACCTAGGACTCGTCAGTGATGCTACATCATACAGCTGTTCCGTCCACCTAGGACTCGTCAGTGATGCTACATCATACAGCTGTTCCGTCCACCTAGGACTCGTCAGTGATGCTACATCATACAGCTGTTCCGTCCACCTAGGACTCGTCAGTGATGCTACATCATACAGCTGTCCCGTCCACCTAGGACTCGTCAGTGATGCTACATCATACAGCTGTTCCGTCCACCTAGGACTCGTCAGTGATGCTACATCATACAGCTGTTCCGTCCACCTAGGACTCGTCAGTGATGCTACATCATACAGCTGTTCCGTCCACCTAGGACTCGTCAGTGATGCTACATCATACAGCTGTTCCGTCCACCTAGGACTCGTCAGTGATGCTACATCATACAGCTGTTCCGTCCACCTAGGACTCGTCAGTGATGCTACATCATACAGCTGTCCCGTCCACCTAGGACTCGTCAGTGATGCTACATCATACAGCTGTTCCGTCCACCTAGGACTCGTCAGTGATGCTACATCATACAGCTGTTCCGTCCACCTAGGACTCGTCAGTGATGCTACATCATACAGCTGTTCCGTCCACCTAGGACTCGTCAGTGATGGTACATCATACAGCTGTTCCGTCCACTTAGGATGCTCGAGGACTCGTCAGTGATGCTACATCATACAGCTGTTCCGTCCACCTAGGACTCGTCAGTGATGCTACATCATACAGCTGTTCCGTCCACCTAGGACTCGTCAGTGATGCTACATCATACAGCTGTTCCGTCCACCTAGGACTCGTCAGTGATGCTACATCATACAGCTGTTCCGTCCACCTAGGACTCGTCAGTGATGCTACATCATACAGCTGTTCCGTCCACCTAGGACTCGTCAGTGATGCTACATCATACAGCTGTTCCGTCCACCTAGGACTCGTCAGTGATGCTACATCATACAGCTGTTCCGTCCACCTAGGACTCGTCAGTGATGCTACATCATACAGCTGTTCCGTCCACCTAGGACTCGTCAGTGATGCTACATCATACAGCTGTTCCGTCCACCTAGGACTCGTCAGTGATGCTACATCATACAGCTGTTCCGTCCACCTAGGACTCGTCAGTGATGCTACATCATACAGCTGTTCCGTCCACCTAGGACTCGTCATGCTACATCATACAGCTGTTCCGTCCACCTAGGACTCGTCAGTGATGCTACATCATACAGCTGTTCCGTCCACCTAGGACTCGTCAGTGATGCTACATCATACAGCTGTTCCGTCCACCTAGGACTCGTCAGTGATGCTACATCATACAGCTGTTCCGTCCACCTAGGACTCGTCAGTGATGCTACATCATACAGCTGTTCCGTCCACCTAGGACTCTAGCTACACATACAGCGTCAGTCATGCTACATCATACAGCTGTTCCGTCCACCTAGGACTCGTCAGTGATGCTACATCATACAGCTGTTCCGTCCACCTAGGACTCGTCAGTGATGCTACATCATACAGCTGTTCCGTCCACCTAGGACTCGTCAGTGATGCTACATCATACAGCTGTCCGTCCTCCTAGGACTCGTCAGTGATGCTACATCATACAGCTGTTCCGTTCTCCACCTAGGACTCAACATACAACTCTTTCATTATACTAGGACTCGTCAGTGATGCTACATCATACAGCTGTTCCGTCCACCTAGGACTCGTCAGTGATGCTACATCATACAGCTGTTCCGTCCACCTAGGACTCGTCAGTGATGCTACATCATACAGCTGTTCCGTCCACCTAGGACTCGTCAGTGATGCTACATCATACAGCTGTTCCGTCCACCTAGGACTCGTCAGTGATGCTACATCATACAGCTGTTCCGTCCACCTAGGACTCGTCAGTGATGCTACATCATACAGTTGTTTCGTCCTTCTAGGACTCGTCAGTGATGCTACATCATACAGCTGTTCCGTCCACCTAGGACTCGTCAGTGATGCTACATCATACAGCTGTTCCGTCCACCTAGGACTCGTCAGTGATGCTACATCATACAGCTGTTCCGTCCACCTAGGACTCGTCAGTGATGCTACATCATACAGCTGTTCCGTCCACCTAGGACTCGTCAGTGATGCTACATCATACAGCTGTTCCGTCCACCTAGGACTCGTCAGTGATGCTACATCATACAGCTGTTCCGTCCACCTAGGACTCGTCAGTGATGCTACATCATACAGCTGTTCCGTCCACCTAGGACTCGTCAGTGATGCTACATCATACAGCTGTTCCGTCCACCTAGGACTCGTCAGTGATGCTACATCATACAGCTGTTCCGTCCACCTAGGACTCGTCAGTGATGCTACATCATACAGCTGTTCCGTCCACCTAGGACTCGTCAGTGATGCTACATCATACAGCTGTTCCGTCCACCTAGGACTCGTCAGTGATGCTACATCATACAGCTGTTCCGTCCACCTAGGACTCGTCAGTGATGCTACATCATACAGCTGTTCCGTCCACCTAGGACTCGTCAGTGATGCTACATCATACAGCTGTTCCGTCCACCTAGGACTCGTCAGTGATGCTACATCATACAGCTGTTCCGTCCACCTAGGACTCGTCAGTGATGCTACATCATACAGCTGTTCCGTCCACCTAGGACTCGTCAGTGATGCTACATCATACAGCTGTTCCGTCCACCTAGGACTCGTCAGTGATGCTACATCATACAGCTGTTCCGTCCACCTAGGACTCGTCAGTGATGCTACATCATACAGCTGTTCCGTCCACCTAGGACTCGTCAGTGATGCTACATCATACAGCTGTTCCGTCCACCTAGGACTCGTCAGTGATGCTACATCATACAGCTGTTCCGTCCACCTAGGACTCGTCATGCTACATCATACAGCTGTTCCGTCCACCTAGGACTCGTCAGTGATGCTACATCATACAGCTGTTCCGTCCACCTAGGACTCGTCAGTGATGCTACATCATACAGCTGTTCCGTCCACCTAGGACTCGTCAGTGATGCTACATCATACAGCTGTTCCGTCCACCTAGGACTCGTCAGTGATGCTACATCATACAGCTGTTCCGTCCACCTAGGACTCGTCAGTGATGCTACATCATACAGCTGTTCCGTCCACCTAGGACTCGTCAGTGATGCTACATCATACAGCTGTTCCGTCCACCTAGGACTCGTCAGTGATGCTACATCATACAGCTGTTCCGTCCACCTAGGACTCGTCAGTGATGCTACATCATACAGCTGTTCCGTCCACCTAGGACTCGTCAGTGATGCTACATCATACAGCTGTTCCGTCCACCTAGGACTCGTCAGTGATGCTACATCATACAGCTGTTCCGTCCACCTAGGACTCGTCAGTGATGCTACATCATACAGCTGTTCCGTCCACCTAGGACTCGTCAGTGATGCTACATCATACAGCTGTTCCGTCCACCTAGGACTCGTCAGTGATGCTACATCATACAGCTGTTCCGTCCACCTAGGACTCGTCAGTGATGCTACATCATACAGCTGTTCCGTCCACCTAGGACTCGTCATGCTACATCATACAGCTGTTCCGTCCACCTAGGACTCGTCAGTGATGCTACATCATACAGCTGTTCCGTCCACCTAGGACTCGTCAGTGATGCTACATCATACAGCTGTTCCGTCCACCTAGGACTCGTCAGTGATGCTACATCATACAGCTGTTCCGTCCACCTAGGACTCGTCAGTGATGCTACATCATACAGCTGTTCCGTCCACCTAGGACTCGTCAGTGATGCTACATCATACAGCTGTTCCGTCCACCTAGGACTCGTCAGTGATGCTACATCATACAGCTGTTCCGTCCACCTAGGACTCGTCAGTGATGCTACATCATACAGCTGTTCCGTCCACCTAGGACTCGTCAGTGATGCTACATCATACAGCTGTTCCGTCCACCTAGGACTCGTCAGTGATGCTACATCATACAGCTGTTCCGTCCACCTAGGACTCGTCAGTGATGCTACATCATACAGCTGTTCCGTCCACCTAGGACTCGTCAGTGATGCTACATCATACAGCTGTTCCGTCCACCTAGGACTCGTCAGTGATGCTACATCATACAGCTGTTCCGTCCACCTAGGACTCGTCAGTGATGCTACATCATACAGCTGTTCCGTCCACCTAGGACTCGTCAGTGATGCTACATCATACAGCTGTTCCGTCCACCTAGGACTCGTCAGTGATGCTACATCATACAGCTGTTCCGTCCACCTAGGACTCGTCAGTGATGCTACATCATACAGCTGTTCCGTCCACCTAGGACTCGTCAGTGATGCTACATCATACAGCTGTTCCGTCCACCTAGGACTCGTCAGTGATGCTACATCATACAGCTGTTCCGTCCACCTAGGACTCGTCAGTGATGCTACATCATACAGCTGTTCCGTCCACCTAGGACTCGTCAGTGATGCTACATCATACAGCTGTTCCGTCCACCTAGGACTCGTCAGTGATGCTACATCATACAGCTGTTCCGTCCACCTAGGACTCGTCAGTGATGCTACATCATACAGCTGTTCCGTCCACCTAGGACTCGTCAGTGATGCTACATCATACAGCTGTTCCGTCCACCTAGGACTCGTCAGTGATGCTACATCATACAGCTGTTCCGTCCACCTAGGACTCGTCAGTGATGCTACATCATACAGCTGTTCCGTCCACCTAGGACTCGTCAGTGATGCTACATCATACAGCTGTTCCGTCCACCTAGGACTCGTCAGTGATGCTACATCATACAGCTGTTCCGTCCACCTAGGACTCGTCAGTGATGCTACATCATACAGCTGTTCCGTCCACCTAGGACTCGTCAGTGATGCTACATCATACAGCTGTTCCGTCCACCTAGGACTCGTCAGTGATGCTACATCATACAGCTGTTCCATCCACCTAGGACTCGTCAGTGATGCTACATCATACAGCTGTTCCATCCACCTAGGACTCGTCAGTGATGCTACATCATACAGCTGTTCCGTCCACCTAGGACTCGTCAGTGATGCTACATCATACAGCTGTTCCGTCCACCTAGGACTCGTCAGTGATGCTACATCATACAGCTGTTCCGTCCACCTAGGACTCGTCAGTGATGCTACATCATACAGCTGTTCCGTCCACCTAGGACTCGTCAGTGATGCTACATCATACAGCTGTTCCGTCCACCTAGGACTCGTCAGTGATGCTACATCATACAGCTGTTCCGTCCACCTAGGACTCGTCAGTGATGCTACATCATACAGCTGTCCCGTCCACCTAGGACTCGTCAGTGATGCTACATCATACAGCTGTCCCATCCACCTAGGACTCGTCAATGATGCTACATCATACAGCTGTTCCGTCCTACTAGGACTCCGCACTGATGCAAGGGGCCTGAACGTTCATCTAGATTAGCTGATAATGATGTTTCAATTTCAAATATTTGTGTCAGTAAATTTGAGACTGAAGAGAATTTAGAGATTCTGTCTGATCAAAAAGGGTACATAAAAGATAAACTTGAAACAAATAATGAATTAAAACAGAATATTTAATTTCTTAATCCGAATTATCATTTGTTGCGTCATATTTTCTTTGTACATCAATGTCATATAAATGAAGAAAAAAAAACTACTCGATCATTTTATATTGTACAATAACATATTGATGATGCATTGTATAATCGTGGTTTTTTTTCTAAATTGTACCTCCCCAGACCATTCAACTATCTCCTTTAGGGATTATCTTAAACTGTGGAATCCATACATAAAACATACTACCAACCTAAGATATTGAACCCTATTAATTCTAATACACAATACAATGCAGAAACAGATTTCAGCTTGGAAATCTGAGGTTTTGTAACGGCCTCAGTTCGTTGTGGCTGGCCACTGATGTGGTTTACCGAGAGAATGTCAGAAAGTTTTATTGGCAAATTTTCACACTGACGTCATGCACCTTTTCAATTACTTTCTCCTAATATAACATGCTTTTTGTGTCTAACATCTGCCACCAACCCACGGATTTCATTCTATTAACCAAACTGTTACTACACACCATTACCAGTAGACTTACACTCCCCGAAATGTCTTTCAAGACAAATGATCGTCTGTAATTTTTCCAGTTTCCTATTATCTATGTGTAGAGTGACCCTATTAATGAATAACGAATATGAGTCTGTATCAGTCAGTTAAACATAATGACAAATTTCAGCTATGAATGTCGAGATTCGCGGGTAGTGTGTTTTTGTCACAGTTAGGTCTGTTAATGGGTTTAGTCTTAGTTTTTCGAATTCTGATTAACACGAGATGTCTTGGTTCATAAAATATCATTCGTCATTCGTATTATTTCTAATAACTAATATACTGATGTAATCTTGTTGCCACTTAAAATGTTGCTGGTTATGAAAATATTTCATGACCTGTTATATTTGGAAATATGTGCCTGTATACATAAAAAAATACCTCTTTTATCGCCAAACTTCTGTACTGATAAAAAACCCAACAAAAAAAGCGTTAGATGGTATCAGGCAGGATAATTATATTTGTAAGGAACTGCCATTGTTGGCTGTTGCCCACTACACCCACCGTGTAATTTAGTGCAAGTGTAATTAAGCAGACGAGACCAATGATAATTATTTCTTGCATTACTGTTTAATTTTTTTCGGCGTTTATTAATTAAAGGCATATTTTCTCGTCCAATTAAAACTGATTTACTTCTGTCCAGGAACACGGAACATTGAAAACACATTTATCTTTCCGCGTGCACAAAGCTCTATCAGCCTTTCGTACCATCCACATCTCCATCACCTTAAGTATCACCCTGCCTGCGACCGTTCACCTTCGTTTCCATTTCTTAATGCCTTTCTGTTTTCAGGAACAGGAATTGATAAAGGAAAATTGGTCAGTAAGTGTATCTTTATAAACTTTAGTTGTCTTCCTTTGTTATCGGAGTAAGAACATCGGACTTCAATAAATTCAACAAATTTCTTATTTCAGGATGAAAAGAACCAGATCTTAACTACCAACTGCTGGCTTAACCAAGTAAGTGATTATATTACAATTTCTATATCTAAGAAAACTTAAAATTTGGACAACATCTTTAATTTCATTGTTTGGTTTGAATTCCACACCTACGAAGTTTGCAAGAAAAGAGGAAAGCGCCTCATTTGTCCGCATGTATACACATTTTAAGAAAATAAATTCTTTAAATATCCTGATACGCATTTCCGCTTTGCAATATTCAAACCTGCGACTTCGAACTAGTTCTAATAGTCTTTTGACATGAAAGTTTTATTTTCTAAATGGTATATTGACTGAGCTTAATATCTTTTTGGTTTTTTTTTGTTTTTGTTTTGTTTTTTTTGGGGTTTTTTTACAAAACGTGTATAAAAGTTTGGGTTATAGTGTGTTTTCAACACATTTTAGTATGGAAGTGCCGGATATTTTGCATCACTCAAACATTTTCTATTTTAGCACTTTAATATGAACTTAATGTCTCAACGACGATCTCTTCACTGCTGTATTGCGTGATGCGTTGTAGCTAAATCACCTTCTCGTGACTTGTTTGTCAAGCGGGGAACATTAAAGACAGAAACTTGTTGTTCTTCTAGGCGGGATCAATCTGACATAGTAAAAAAAAAAACCTGCATGTTATTTCTCTTCAACTGAATGCAGACTGAATATGTGCAGAAACACAAGATAATGGAAGATACTGGGAAAATGATCATGGGTTTGGTTTGACATCAATTTGAAATAGAAACAAATTGAAAGGTCAAAACTAGATGTGTTCTTTATCAAAATGCTTTAACTATCGGTTATCTCGTTACCAAGTAGTTGGTCTTAAGTATATCAGTGATTAAAGTAAAATGTACATCAATGCTAAACGCTATAATAGTACCATCGATGATATGGATCGACTGCATGTCGACATGTCCACATTAACATAATCCAATCTCAAATTCAATAAAACAGGCAAAATTATGAACAAAAGAAAGATTTACACGAATACTACTGAAAATGTACAAGGATAATACGACCAAGTGTAAGCGTCTTCTGCTTCATAGCCGGACTCGCCACATGCACCTTGGTCAATCCGAGTAAGTAATGTTACGTCTTAAAGGTATACAACAACGGAGGAACCAACATGCAAACATGTCAAGCTTCATATTGCACAAAATATTAAATATTTCATAATGCGATCACTATGTTAACCGTAAAACCTCCGAATGATTTTAACCAACGTGCATCTTTTGATGTATCATGTGTTACGTCTGTTCACGACTCCTATCCCGAGTACAATACAGTTATAACGTACACATTCAAGACGTTAAAAGACACAGCTTGGGACTTGTCAGCCTCTATCAGTCACTATGTCTTCCCTCAAGGAACACCTGTTTTTTTTGTTTTTGTTTTTTTTTATTGTTTCATTTAAATAAAGATTCTGCCAACAGGTCTATTTTTTCTACTTTGTTTCCAAACAAGTTTGTTCTATACATACCCTGATAGTTTAGGTTAAAAGTCGATTCTCGTTGTCTCCCTCTCTTTTCCTCAACAGCTTTCTAACGTTTTTGCTTTAAAAGCTTTTGAATTTTGATGGTGACGTTTTTGAAGTACATTTCAGTTTGTGTGTGAAAGTAGCGGAGTCTCTAAATTGATTTGAATGTCATCAGATAAAAAAGCTAAAAATGGATTAAACATTGGAAGAAACGCGAATGTTTTGAAATTAAGATAGAAGCATGAAAATCTCATTGGATCTCGTATCGTAATGACGTGTATTATCATCTGATATCAGATCAAATATAACTAACGCAGAGCAGTTTGCTTGTAATTTTCTCGTCCATTTTCACACATGGTGTGTTGGATTTCATTTTCCTCTTGGAACTGTTCAGCTACCATGAGATTTCCAATAGAATTGTCTGACACGATGAAAAGGTGTTCAATATAACGGTGAATAAACTTGTTTAAAGGTCACCCTGGCGAAGAATTCTCTAGAGGATTTTAAAATTGACATGTACCAATGGAAACCAATGACCCTCGTTTGTGTTCTACAAATGATCAATGGTCCAAATTACAAAGCAGTACCCTAACGAACGCAAGCTTTCCCAATACAAGATCTCACTGACAATGTCCGAAATGTCAATAAATCGTAAACCAGAAATTGATTAATTAGCTCTTGATATATCTCGTTTGTTTGATTAAGAGATAAGATCGTCGAAGCAGCTCCACATTACACAGCTATATAGCCAGCGGTAACCCATCCCAGCCCTCTGTCATGAGATTCTTTACGTAGCTTGAGTGTTAGTATCACGTATTTCAACAAAGCACGTTGACTCGGTTATGTTCCAAACTGCTCTTTCGGTCGCCAGAATATCAGCAACTCATTTTGCCTCGGTTCAACAGTATTTGCTGTAAAGTCTATTCATTTCTCATAGACTCCGTTATACGCTGCTATTTTGTGAAATGTCTCATACTGACTCGGTTCCACGCTTCTTCGTTTTGTCGTGCGAGACTGATCAACTCACATTGACTCAGAACTACACTGCTCTTCTGTTTTATAAGTCTGACGAAATCCTATTGACACTGTTTCACACTGTTTTGTCTTGTGAAATTAATCAACACTTTTCTTTTGTCGTGAGACACTGGTCAATTCATGTAAACTCTGATCTACACTTCTCTTTTGTTGTATGAGAAGTATCAACCCCTATCGAGATATTGACTCATATTGACTCGTTTCCAGTAATGTTTTATATCGAAGGACTCTCATCAACATACACGGACTTGCATATGTTTTATGTTTTCAACATGTTCCACAACCCCATTCCAAACATAGAGCGTTTCGTTCTCTTGTTATGAAAAAAACTTATTTTCAAACAAAGGTGAAAGACGGTACAAATATATGGTTGTAAACTATACTGTAGATTATTTTTGTGCAAAAATACGTCCAACTGGAAGAAGAAATATTCTTAGGACGAAATCGTCACGAGTAGGGTGATTTTTCTATCTTTACTGTTTTGAAGAAATTCGCATTGACACATTGACATTGATATTTTTCAGTAGTTGTAGTAGTAGTGGTGGTGGTGGTGGTGGTGGTGGTGATGGTGGTATTGTTGTTGTTGTTGCTAATAAATAAAACGAGGTTTTTAGGTTATCCTAAGATACAATTGCAAATCTTATTTACTTTTTGACATGTGAATTCGTGGATTAAGAGTAAGCACGAGTTGCACAAAAATAAAATCACCATTACGTGCAGTTGAGAATTTCTGCTGTCACCATAGTGACTCACGTGATGCATAATAACATTCACCCTATGTCCATTCAACTAGGTTTATTAGTTCTGAGGAACCAGAGTCATAATCACTACCGTGCATCTCGGATGATCTCTGGGGGCAGATTATTTGTTAGGCGTTAACATGCAGGCGTGAAACTTCAGCAATAGATAAATCACCAAAGTTTGTAAAATCCTGTGTCTCTCTTAGCAAGTATTTCACTTGCCCTCAAGTACACGCGGAATTTTGAACAGTCAGGCTTAACTTACGGTTACGTGAAGACAATACCAAATGCAGGGATTAGTGATTTATTGCAGACAGCTGAGAGTTTTAGCCAAAGAGGACAAAAGAAGCACTTCAGTGACACGCTCAAGGTCTCTATAAAGGTTTGCCGTGTTTATCACGACAAATTGAAGACCTTTACGTGGACTGTAATGTCAAGCGTTCGCATGTCAAACAAGGCACAATTCCATAAGAGAGCAACGTGTCAGCCATGTTACGTCAAAAGAGTACGATTGTCAGTTGTATTCGTATCTAATTTTTCAGAAAAGTTGAACATTTGAAAATCCCTTAAAGCGACTATAATGTTAAAAACACTACGAGGAATTAATATAAAACGCTATTTTTTCCAATAGTATGTTACAAAACTGAGACTTTATGTTAATTACTAAAATTAAAAGTCACTGCAACCATTTTTTATTGATCTCTAAAAGATAAAGAATGTAAACATTGCGGTCTTGATTTAATTCACACATTTCCGCTCGTAACCCTGATGCGTATAAGCCTAGAAGCAATATGGCACACGCAAATACGAAAAGCCGACGAGGACCTAAAAGTTACCTTACAGAAAGTCCCAGAAAGCGTAAGAGGAAGGAGTCAGACCAGAAAAGAGGACAGGCAAGAATTCATATTAGACGAGACCGATAGATGGCGAAAGATGAAGGAGGATCTTGGACTGAATACGGATTAAGAATTTGCGAAGCTGCAGCTTGACTGGTTAGCTGAACGTCAGCCATATAATTATAAGCCTTTCATTGATTATAATCCAATATCCAGTGTTTGACACGTGAATATGTTATGAACAACGCTACTAAAAGTGTTATCTGATAAATGTTGAATGAAAATAGTTGTGTTATTCGCTTGAATTTACTATCGACAACGTGTGTTTGTTGTTGGCTGCAAGGTGGGGCCCAATTGTGGGTATTTATTCTAAGTGTAGAAATATGACGGTACTGGTGTTACTGTGAGAATGACGACCGTGGTGATAAACATAACCTTCAAAATAAATACATAGACACATGTTGAATGGTAAACAATATATCTTAATGCATACTGACAAAGTATCAATTCCTGTGCATTTCTGCACAATGAGGTTTTTTTTCTTTTCCGATTGCAATTACCCCCTTTGGGGCCACACTAGTTTAGCGCCCGCGATTGACATAGATAATTCTCGCACGACAAGCCTAAACTAAACGAATTACTAAGATTGATTGTTAAAAATTATATATTATAACACTACAGAATCCTTTACTGCAAACAAGAATTAGTAGAAAGGCGCAAAAGCAAGTGTCATACATAAGACGTGCGTTTGTTCTTTGCGGCGGAAGTAAATGACTTCGTCACGTGACAAGCCATGTGACCCACTCGGCTTTCTTCGTAATAAACCGAGCGTGAACATGTTTATAAACAATGGTCAAGATAAACAATGTTCCGACGCCGAAAATATGAACAAAACAACAAATTTGACGTTATAGGCGCGTGCATCGCTTTATTATGTATATATTTTATTATTCATAAGCCGAATTCTAGATTTCCCGATGTTGAAATGTAAGGGAATATCCGCTTTAATGATGCTTCAGTATTACAATTTATATTGTTAATTAAAGATAAAGATAAGGACCTCTGTTGATATTGGATAACTAAAATCAATATAAAAAGTGCTTTATTGCTGGTTTTCCAAGTTGTTTTAACAGATCTTCAGCAAAGATTCTTGGAAAACCTTTTCGAAGGTCAGTCTTCCCGGAGATGATTTTACTTTTTCACTGTATACTCGAACAGCACATTCTAAACTTAAGAAACTCATTTAGTCTCCAGCAATTAGACATTACTATGTAAAGACAGATGAACGGCGGTTCAATTTACTGGAATCAGAGACGTATATATACGTCTCTGCTGGAATGTATTTCGTAAATAAATCAAGAAATATGCAGAGGAAAAATCACAAAAATCATTGAATTTCTGATTCTGATATCTTCGCTTGGTCTTCAAATGGGTTATCTATGAGAACAAATTGTGTACATATCTTGGCTAACTTTTTTATATGATGCTTAAGTTATCGAAGACATCAAGGCAAGAAACAAGTCCCTGCGAAATCCTTCGAATTTCACTTAAAGATTTAAGATGTCTTGTCTTTAAGATGATTGATCATGTCCATCATGGTACCTACCAGAATTGTAAACCAGCCGTTTACCGCGATCTTTTCCTTCAACGAACAGGCTTATGGTCAGCGGTATGATTTCGATACTGGTGATTTCATATCACAGTTGATTCAATTTTCGAGGGTATGTTCTCAATTTCTCGATTTCCGTGCAAGATGTCGGCAGTAGAAAGGCCACTCACAACGCAGAATTTCGAGATATAAAGTTTAGGAAGATTATGGGAAAGTTTTATGGTCGTCATAATGATCTCGTTGTGAAATATATTTCTTTGTACGACATGAAGGTGGACGTGTTTTATGCTCGTTAGTTTGCCTGTTGGTTCCAATGTTGTATACCTTGTTCTCATTGGAGAACGTTACATAACGTGCTTGGATTGACCGAGATTTACATGGCGAGTATCGATGAAACAGAAGACGCTTACTCTTCCGGAACATCTGGCCTTATTTTCCATACACTTTTTAGGAGTATTTGTGCCAATATGTCTCTTGTCCTAGTTTTATTGGATTTGAGTTTGGATTATCATTATGCTGACACGACGGTATTTTCTTGACGTTTTTTGTCAAACCAGGAATTTTGGATCATATATTAAATATCATTTACAGCATAATATAGATCATGACATATTTTTTATTCCAGATGTGGATAGACTACAGTCTACGATGGAACCCGGATGATTATGGAGGCATCAAGGTGGCTCGTATCCCGTACGACAGTGTATGGCGCCCCGACATCTTCCTCTACAATAAGTAAGTGCTTATAAATTGTTACTCAATCTTTAGTCACTCGCTTAGTACTAATCAAAGTGAAAAATATTCTGTACATTACAAAACTTAAAACAGTTCGGAAGAGGAGTGTTGTCAGTGTTGTGTTAGTTTAAAAGAGTTAATTTGTACATGTTGATATTTTTCGAAAAAATCGTAAAATTTCGTGATTATATCGGCCATATGAATCCATGTGAAGAAACCAAAACTACTAGAGGTAGGATTAGACGTGGACAATCTATCAGGATGAAAGTAGGATGCAAATGGTTATAAACAGATCAAATTTGTAAAGATTAAAACTGTTTTATTATTTCTGATCAAATTTACGTCGAAGAAAAGCGTTGAAATATTTTATCATGTCCAAATATTTTAACAAATTTCAGTAGACTAAACCTTTTTGAAACATTGAAACAGGTAAGAGTAGTTGACAAATGATTAATTCATACATGGTGTAATCTGTTTCACATGTGTAAGTAAATGAAAGATAGTTGAATAAAGATTATTTGGTGTGAGAGGGTTCACAGTTGTAAATATCTAATATATGATTAAATATTATAATTATCTAAAGATAAAACGAAAACGACTAAAATTTACACCAATATTAATAAGTTGTAATGTTTAAGATAAAGAATCAACATGTGAGCATTGACACAGTTATTGTAAATTAGTGTGGATATACTAGTGGTAACAAAGCAGAAGACGCTTACTCTTCCGGAACACCAGATCATATCCTTGTACTTTTTCATGAGTCTCCGTGTACATCTTTCTTTTGTTGATATTTTGCCCTAGTTTTATTGAATTTTGTTTTTGTATTGTAATCTTTGTTGACATATTGGTATCTTCTTGTTGATTTTTTTTAAAATCATCTCCACTCTTCACCTTTGCTCTCCCTTACAATTGCGGTAACTGTCGCTTCTGTTCATTACATTCAATGTTGGTGTGTCAGTTCATTAATGTGCCTAGCTGTTGAAATAAGACATTGCAATAAATCTGTGATCAGCAAATAAAAAGTTTTCCATGTAAGTAAACAATTAATGCACCAAAATCCATTATGTTCGATGCAATGGGAAACTGATTCTTACAGTTCTTTTGTCTTTTTTTAGCGCTGACGTGTCGACGTATTTCTCATCAATCAGCTCCAATATCATCGTCACAAACGACGGAAACATTACATGGCTGTCAATGGTTATCTTTAAGAGCTCCTGTTCCATCAATGTTAGATACTTTCCTTTTGACGAGCAAAACTGTTCAATGCAATTCGCGTCGTGGACGTACGACGGATTTCAAGTCAATCTGGTTCTCATAACTCATGAAGGTGACATTTCAAACTATATACAAAATAGTGAGTGGGATTTACAAAGACTTTATGTTTCTCGTAAAGTTGTGTATTATTCGTGTTGTACCGAACCCTACCCGGATATAACCTTCTACATCCACATCCGGCGCCGCCCCTTGTTTTATATATTCAATATGGTGATGCCATGTATTCTCATCACGCTTGTGGCGTTGTTGGGTTTTTACGTACCGTCCGACTCTGGAGAGAAGGTAACCATGGGAATAACGACACTCTTGTCGATGACGGTATTCATGATGTTGGTTGCAGAGAACATGCCTCCTACGTCCAATGTCTTACCATTATTAGGTATGTATCCAACACCTATAATTATTATCACTTACAGCAAAAATATACGCGAGGTTCTAGTTACCACAGAGGTTAACTATACACTGTAAATGTTGTTATTTTCGTTGTTTTCGAGAAGAAAACTGCGAAAAATAAAAATAATTAAGAAATTGTAGCCAGCTTCGTGATTTTCATGAAAAAACCAATCAGCATGCTTTTAACTTTGGCTAAGGCTGTCATTATTACTACCCCTAGGTCTACACGGGGCAGTTGCCAGACATTGCCCGCAGGTTGGTGGTTTTCCTAAGGGAGCTCCGGCTTTCCTTCACCACCCTACTTGCTATGTCCTTAAATGGCCGTGGCTGATAGCAAAACCTAAAACCACAAAAACCACATCTAAAATAAGAGCAGTATTTAAAAAAAAGGATGATATTTGCCTTCAATTGCAGTTTACATGGATCCAACTCTTTAACGTGAGTTGGTAAAATGAAATATCAATATCAAATATATCTACTAAGGTATATAATTTGCTAAAAACTCTCTCTCAACTTTTAGCCGGCTGCGTCGACCGTTGATTGTTTTCAAACAGTTCTACTTGTATTGTAACATGTTAATATTCAAAGCTACAATGATGGAAAGTTTTATTACAGTTTTATTTTAGATAATGCAGGCACATAAAAAAAATTGAAAGGCATGTTCTGTGCTCATAAACTTCTAGAGCTACAACAAATACGTGCAATACCCAAGAGGTATCTCATAAACTTTTCCCAAGGAAAATTCATAAAACGGTTAAAAATATCATCACATTTTTTTCATTTTTAAAACCTCACCTACGCGACATGATGCTCCACTAACATAGTTTTTACAAACCTTGAGAAAACTTAAGATTAATTTGCTTGAGAACTTTTGAGTGATTTTCGGCAATGATATCCATATCCTCCATTAACAAAGAGCCTTAAAGCTTAACAAATCTTTTTGTAATCTATTTACATACAAAATGATAGAAATATTAAAATGTATTTTACACCATGCAATATCTCGACTGATTTCCCCACTCGAAATAGAAAGAAATGCCATTTTTGTCATTTTAACATGTTTTGTCTTACGAAAATGTTCGTTAGAGATGCTTTGTCTTCCTGCCGTCCTCGATACTCCAGGATCACTTTCTCTCTCGGCACCCCTGGAACGTGTCATGGCAAAACTGACGATTCAATGTGCGACGCCGTGTGAACAAGACAGAAAGATTAGTTTGATCCTTTGATGTACAACAGTATATTGTAATGACTTTGAAAATGTGTGTAATGCCTCTGTAACTTCAAAAGGAGCGTATCAGCCTGCGATTGGTCGTCAGTGTTTTCTCCTGCAACAGTCAAATTACTTTGCTCATCCCTTCAATTTTGCCACGATATGTTTCAGGGGTTACAATCACTTTCGTTCTCTACACCTGTAACCCCTGGAATATCGAGGATGTCTTCTTGCTGTCAAATATTGACGATCAATAATAATATTCACCAATATAATACGCCCAGTAATAATATTATGTGTTATAACTGTGCTATAAGCATCTTAGTCACTGGTGTGACCTAGCCACGTCAGTTGACGATATAGCAAGACAGACAACTAGACGTCCCTTAAGTGCCAAAATGTGTTTCTGTGTCAGCTCAATACTTTTCGAATGGGTGATTTATTTCATTTTTACGATTTTCAGCCTGTAAAAAAAGCACACATGTTCTACTGAATGAAAGATATTGATATATACTGTATTCAAAAAAGGGTTTTAACAGGCACTCAAGAGAGCAATGATATCTCGCGAGATTATCAAATTACGATATCAATAAAACGTTTAGTTTCTATGTTTTAATACAAAATTATAAATCATGAAAATGTGGTAATTTTTCCTTTTTTTTAAATTTTTTTTTTACAAAATCTGTTGTAGGGATTTACTATGGTATCACAATTTTCATTGTATCTACGGCAACTGGTATGACAGTGCTTACATTGAATATACACCATAAGGGCCATCGAGGACGAGAGGTCCCGAAAACCATGAAGAAGATATTTTTCGGCGTATTTGCTAAACTGTTTTGTATGCGTCTTGAGTACAACGATGTCGACAGAAAGGGGAAAATAGTAAGTACACGGCTATATGTTACTAAGGGAAAACATTGAAGATTAGACATTGCAAAATTGGCAGAAACAGGAAATTATCCATTCTCGTAACGCTTTATAATCAGGCTACACCTTTCCAGAAAACTCTCCTGGTGTACGGCTGATCTAGGACAAGTTTCTTCGTCAAGGTGGGAAAGAGCGTAAGCTATGACCACATGGACATCGTCATTTACATAAATGATGTGCATGAAGAAATAGCCCATGAAAACAGCTAGAGGTTGTGGTTGGAAAGAGAAAGACACGAAAATTACGTTCAGTTACACTTCCTGTAAGAAAAATAGAAATATTCAACATACACTTTGTATGCTGTATCAAAATGGAATTTGATAATGATTCGGAAATTTTATGCGGGAGAGGGGGGATTCTTCAGAGCCTGCGTTCAGCATTTTTTTCCTTCTTTTTTGTAGTATGTGTCATTAACATACATGGAGATCTCGTCACATTTTGTCAATGAATATTGCATAGTTTGCTCTAGTGTCGTCAGACATAATCGTTTCCCTCTTTTCCGTTAGAAAATGTCCACGTTTCCATTTTATGACTTAAAATCTGAACAATATTGTACATAAGTTATTTTCGAAGAAAATATTTTGTGTTTAAAACGTACTTAATGAAAGCAAATGACTGTTCAACTGAAAACGCAGTTAGGTTGTTGTTGTTGTTGTTGTTGTTGTTGTTTTGTTTTGTTTTTGTTGTTGTTGTTGTTGTTGTTGCTGCTGTTGTTGTTGTTGTTGTTGTTGTTGTTGTTGTTGTTGTTGTTGTTGTTAAAATTTTTGTTTAAAAGGACTATTTAGGGTCAAACCATGCGCTGCAAAAACTACCAGTTTCTTTGGGGAATAGAGCTTAAGACTCCGTAAAGGAAACCATTGTTATTTAAACTACAGACACAAGTCAACGAACACGCTCCTGAAATATTTTTATTCACATCTCTGTAATATAGGAATACATTGCATTAAAATGCCTACTTATCAGTAAATATACAGATATATTCATCGACGTGTTTCAGGAAAAGATAACTGGCCGCTTATCTATATGTTTCATCTTATCCATTTTGGGGCTCACGAATTGGATGAAATTATAAATGTGGAACTTCAAGAATCGGATGAAATCATGAATGTGCAAGTGAAAGCTTGCGTGTGCTTTCTGTTACAGATTAGGACACTTTGCTTACTTGTAAAATATGCTAGATTACTGTGCAAAATTTTTACATGTACCTCTATAGTATGTTGTACTGGATGAGATGATATAGCACTTTGCTATTCGTCACCAGAGCTGTATATTCTGTAATAATAATTTTTTGTTTAGTTTACTCCCACGGATTACCCTGGTAACAGTACATCTTATATACCATACAAGATGAACAGCGAGTCAGATCACACCCGGCCGACATACCGACTGACGTCCGAGCCTCCGGACATGACAATACACTCCTCTAACAGGTAATAGCCTCCGTCAAATGATGTATAAAAAGTCTCTGGTTCCTATCGAATTTTAGATTGTGGAAAAGACATACAAGTGAATAACACTTTTCAATATATATTTAGAATCTGGCAGAGTATAGCCAAACAATGATTTCAACTATAGCATTTAGCTGTTTCGTCTTTCTAAGAATTCTAAGTGACGTTGAGGGCTTAAACGTTTAAATCTAGAAGGCGTCCGAGAAAACTAATAATAGGCCAAATGAAATACAAGGTGATTGGCAGGTGCGCTAGTTTCAAATATATGATGATTTCAGAAGTACGTCAAGTACGTGCGTATATTCTGAACCGTGCCACATTTCGTAACATGCATATTGATATATATGGTGAAAATACTGTTTATTCTTATTAACAGGATGTTTCCAGATCAGCCAGAATTGTTCCGACATAAGTGTCGCCTGACAAGTGAATCTGACCAGACCAGCAGACAGACATACAGACCTCCTCCCGATCAGGATATTCACCGTCCACCTCTGGTCTGATTGTTTTAACCTTTCTCACGAGGCAGCTTGTGTGTTGATCACAATATTTATCCAATATCATACCGGTGTATGAAAAGACAAACCTGACATTGTGAAAATGTTCCATTCAAAATTTTGTTGGAAGTATAGAATTTCTCGCTTACACATGTCAAGACACTTTTAATCATCTAATCATTTTAATCAAATGAGATGAAGATAAGATTATAAGACGTGAAACTTTCAATTTTTTACAATAAATATCAACTTTTTCTCTTTGCAGGGTTATCAAGGGCTATCCGATCAGGCGCCAAAAAAGAACGTGGACATACATGCCCACAACGATGGTAAACAAAGCAACGGGACCATACCAAACGTACCTCCTATACCTCCTTTACCGTCGAGACTGTCAAATCCTTCCGCGCAATGTAGTTCCGGCAGGCCCACAGCAACAGCCACCATCGAATCATTTGAGACACATTTTCATAAAGTGTTACAAAAAGTGTATCAAACAATTGAGACAAATGAATTGAGGCTTGTCACTCAGGATCGGAAAGACATCATCAAAATGGAGTGGCAACAAGTGGCGCAGGTTGTGGATCGCATTCTTTTGTCAGCGTTTGTCCTGGCCACACTTGTGATCACATGCGCTGTTATGTTTCAAAAACCACCTCCTCCAGAATGAGTACCATTAACCATGTAATGAAGTGTTGGACCGACATGTTATCTTCTATCAGAATTGAAGGGCTTTAATTCAAAGCTGATACAGAAATCAGAGTTTTATCCAGTGTGTTCTTCAAGCTCGATACACGCCGACGGACCACATACTATCGTCGATGAATCAAATCCGTTCCTACCTGATTTCTGTCGGTGTCTGACTGAAACAAGTACCCGTCTTTAGGAGATGGTATTGTTGTAATGGTATAACTGGTTTCGGGTATTGACGAGGCATGGTCTTAATTGGAATTGAACATCTATAGTAGTGATGTTATTGTGTTTTATTAGGAATTTGTTCATACTTCGTCGAGAAAAGTGAGTCTCGGATTTGATGTTTTTAATGTTTCAACACTTTTCATACAAAGACTTTGTAATGTAAGAAAATTCATGTTTAAATGCGAAAAAATACACTGATCAGCAATGTATGACTGTTATAGGGCTAATATTCGTTAGTCATCTTATCCTCCACAGCGGTAAAGGGTAAAGACACATATAAATCGTGGGGATTGTACTGAGATTGTCGTTTAATTTCCCTTCCTTTGTATCAGCACTGTGACTCCATTTGTAGAAATGGTAATATAATGTTCATTTTTCACAAAAAAAGAGAAAATGATATTATAGATTTCATGTCAGTCTGACCTACCGAAACAAGTGCGTCACACTCGAAACGCACATTGAAACAGAAAATTTTCCAATAACGTCACGTTTCTAATTTCAGAGTAAATATTTGTCGATTGCTGGTTAGAAAAAATAACTTAAGAAATACACAAAATTCGGTTTCTAGTTAAATCGAAAATAAGCTATCAATATGTTTTCAATTTAAGTTACTAACACCAAATCTCCATTAGTCTCAAAACGTCTTCTGCTTTCTGTGGAATATATGACGTCACAAACGATGGGCCGATCTTGTTATGATTCATTGTATCGGTTTTAATTACGTCTTATACTATTCAGTTTCAGCAAAAAGAATACACATCAGAATATACATATATATATATAGTGCAAGTATTCAACTCCTATATCATAGCATTCTGTATTCTGTCATTGTGAATTGTGATTCTTTAATATTGTGATTTATCTGTTCGTTACAATTTGATGTACTTCATAAGTTAGAATAGTTTGCGTTCAATTAATTTGTTTCTCCGAAGTGATATCTTTTAATCAAAATAATCTATTGGAAACTATCGTATTTTATGATTAAACAAATGCTCTAGATATCATTTAGATATAAAATTATGATATTTTGTAAATAACCAATTTAATTTTAATACTTCGTCGTTATATTTTTTGGTCTAGTCTCTCAACAGTGCACATTATTTACCATACCGTGATGTTTTGGTAAATGTAACACTTTGTTTTAATTTGTATTGTGGTTGTTTCGCGCTAAAATGGCAAAATGAAGTGGGTTTTCATACTGACTTTTCTCTTCGGCCAATTAAAAACACCAAAATTGACATTTATGTTGTTCAATAGTGCGCTTATGATATCATATTATTCACAATATTGTATAATATATTATATACTTTTATTAGGTTCATGACATCACATCAGTATCATCATTATCGTCTTTATCTTATTCTGGTCAATGACATTAATATGTAAATAGATTTCCTTAGACTTCCCAAGCCATACATTTATAGCTTATTCTCGTGATCTTTGTACCATACGTCAAATATTCTTCATTTGTGGGTGATAGAATTAAAACGTAAATATTGAATCAAGTTTGCATTGTGTGCGTGTAAGACAGTGGACATGTTAAAATTTTGTTACAAAAATATTATGTATGTACATCTTTTGAACGTTTAAAATTGACGTTATATCGTTCTTGAATCAGATTTTTTTCCAAATATACAGTTTATCCAGGAATCGTATTCACTTGAATCAATTTCTACAGTAATACACACTTTTGTTCGTGTTAGTGTCCTCAACGAATATAAAGTTATATCACAGGAAGCTATTTGAACTTTCCTAACGCCATGTGGAGTTTGTATTTTAAGAAGTCAATTGTTTGAAAGTACTGCAATTAATCTTGGCTGTCTGAAATTTTTGTATATATTTCATATTTATACATGTATAACGTTTTACAGAGACCTTATTTGGAGTATTGTCATTAACCAATAATATATAACGAAATGATTTCAAATTTCTCGTTATGTGCAGTACTGTAGTTTGCCCCTATTTTTTCAAGTACCAAATATCCTCTTAAGCAATTCCGTCACTCAGCATAATCTTATGAAATATTACCATTTTACGGTACTGGTTATAACAACCATGTTCTGATTATTAATCTATAGAACATTTACACACATATTATTCCTTAAAAAAACTCATAAATTATCAAAAGTTAGAAACTAACCGTTATGTGCTGTTGTGGTTGCGTCTTTAGGCAAGACGCTTTTCGTAATTGCTCTGGATGGCATGCAACGGATCTCCCGTATTTTGTTTAGTAAGATAACCACCAATTACTACCAGGAGACCCACCTCGAAATGATCTTTGGCAATTCACAGGGCGATAGGCCCAAAAAGTAAACACCCATAATCTTCAGAAATATGAAATAAATTGGAAATCATTGTAAATGAAATATATTTGAAATGTTTACATTACCAGTCATCAGACACGTTCTATTTATACGAAGGCGAGTGTATTGTGCATATAACCAATTGCCATCATCAAAGCTAGATTTCAATGTATTGAAAGGCGTGTGTTTCCATTATCTAAGTCATTCCACAATATACTCATTAAAATATGTTTATGAACAGACATCCTGTTGTTTTATGTTATGATATCATTAAAATGTCTTTGCAGTAATAACCACCAATCGCGGTACATTGAATTGAAGTTGACTACCGACGTCGTGATTGTTTCCTCTGGTTTCAAGTCCCGAACAGCTTGGTTGCTGCAGCAGTTACAGGAGGGGTCGAACTGAAACATCGTCATTTGGGGCAGTTTGTATGATATTTTCTGGTTTCTCAAAGAATGTGGAGAAATCATCCAAAATAATTCTTCCGAGACCCCTGCAGTAAATTTAAATGACCAGTGAATCTCGTTCATGAAATCAAAAATTACCGGTGGAGTTTTAAAAAGATGCCACGTCCTTTATATCTGGAGGTTTTCAGGTGATAACTGCAAGTAGTATCAAAATAGATGGACGTGTTAAGTTCACTCACCATAAATATACGTTATCACATTGTATCCCATCGTTCATTATTCATTAAATTACTGTTATTATTATTATTATTATTATTATTATTGCATTCTTAACGGCCCGTCAACACATAAAATGTCATTAGAGCCATTAATCGGTAAAACACACAGCGATCCAAAAGGAGATAACATTAAAGAAACTAAAAGGTAAAAGGCAAATGCTAAACATCTTAAATGGGTATATTAACACAAAAGATTAAAATGGTACGTCATAGTCTATCATTTTAAAAAAGGCTTCTAGACATGTAATGTTACGCTAAAAACATTCTCGAGTAGACAGAAGGTCAATGCAGTCCAATAAAAGATGTTTAAAATATGACCGCGTTATTTTGACGTTACATGACAAGACGGACCAAGGCGTCCCAAGGCGTCCAGACAAGAGAACATAAAGCAAAGGGGGACAACAGCTGTAACTTGGTGGTAACGTCAACAAAATTCTATAACATGTTACGCAATTTTATGAAAGCTGACTTTGCAAAAATATAGAGGATGCTATAAGCATCAGCAACTTTTTACACCAAAAGTATTCCACTATATTTTCAAAGCAGAAATAAGCCCGGAAATTTGCTACAGTTACTCAAAGACCATTTCATCCTTACTTTTTAACTACAAACGTTAGCTCTGCTGGTTGACTTGATTTTTTTTCATACGAGGATAAATTCATCCAAGATCTCATCAAAACAAGTTACAAAGACATTGCAAAGTCTACTTTCAGTTATATCAATGACGTCTTGTCTATAAATAACAAGATATTTTTAGATTGTTTTCATCGTATATACCAATCATAATTGGACATCAAAGCCACGACAGACTCTTTCACATCAGTCACTTATCTCGATCTTTTCCTACAACGACACCAACATGAACAGCTTTCCACCAAACTGTAGGATAAGCGTGATGATTTCAATTTTCCTAATGTGAATTTTTCAATTCCTGATAGCAACGTTCCCAACCTATTGTGTTAACATGTCGCAGTTGATTCGATATTTAAGGACCTGTTCCCATTATCACGTTTTTCGTGAATGAAGTCGTCAGCTGACGGATAAACGGATGAATACATGGTTTGAAATGACGCAGGTTGATACAAATTGTAGGGAAGTTTTACGATAGTCACAGTTCTCATTGAGAAATACTATCTTAGTGCGATATGAAGCTGAATGTGTTTGATGCTTGTTACTTTGTCTCTTGTTTCCATTGTTCTATGTCTTGTTCTCACTTGAGAACGTGACATTACTTACTTGGATTGACCAAGGTTTATATGGCGGCTGTCGTCCACGACGAAGCAAAAGACGCTTACTATTCCGAAACACCTGGTCTTATTCACCCTGTACTTTTTTCCGAAGACTCCGTTTAAATTGTTCCTTTGTTCATATTTTGCCCTAGTTTAATCTGAGTTTGGATTATGATAATGCACCATATTGGTATTGTCTTGTTTTTGTCACCTGTAACATGCAAATCATCCGATTGATATATGTTTTCAATACTGTTTTTCATGCTTTTCACCGAAATCAAAGAAAAATAAATCCCCGAAGAAAATTACTGATTTGTCGTCAGTATCGCGTTTAAACTTCACATCCTCTCAAGATCGTGTGGTATTAAGCTGAAACGTGCCTGGAATGATCCTAGATTGGTTCTGACTGGTAATTTTTTGAAAATTTAGTTAACCTTTGTTACCGATATTGGTCAGCTCTTCGATAAATACAACCATGTATGAAAACCAAAACAAATCAGTCAGGAAAGCAACAAAGTTACCTTTGGTATGCCAATAATCTATTAGATCCAAAATCTCTTGATCCCCGCAATTTTATTCTCAATTTCACGAAATTCGTCTCAGCATAGTTCTCAAACATTTTGCTAATCAACGCATATTTTTTTATTTCATACTCCCAGGTTTCCGATATCTGTAGATCATAACTTTAATCTTCTGAAGAGTTTTAAAACAGCTCCTAAAAATAGACTTCAACGCCTTGTTGTTTCCCGATTCTTCTCGAATACCGGAAAACACCAACATAATCATAATCGAAATTTAGTTTGAAAATCTGTGAACCAAAAAAATGCTATTTGATGGTGATAGTATTCTTCAAATATCATAATTAAAGACGGCTGCTTGTTCGTCAGGTTTTTTTTATCAGTCATCATACACACCTGAGCACCAAGGCAGTCTGCACAAGAATCATTACTTTGTCAAAGATGGCTTCCTGACAATCAATAAAGAACCCTCTCATGGTATCCAAGGGAAACTTTTCACTGTCAAATCCAAGATGACTGTCATCAATCATGTTGTTCTCGGGAGTGATTTAAAAAACCAACATCATTCCAAACGCAACAGGTCGCTTACAAAAAGTTTGAGAAAGATCTATCCAGATTCAAAAACCATTCAAGCACAAAACTTGGAGGGAAATGTTTTGAATAAATCAAATATGCAAACACCATTTCTCCTCCAACATTTTCGTAATTGACGTGTGCAAAGCTGAGGTTTCATCAGAAACAGACAATTTGCTTCAAATGTGATTTATTTTTATTAGATTTTGTGCTTTCTGAGAACAACTTGGCAAGTGAAATGAACAATGAGGTAAGAATCGTGAAATTTGGTTGGACCCTAGAACATTCAGAAATCAAACTTTAATGGGAATTTAAGGATGTTTGCCATCAACATTATTCCAAAATGGTTTCATGAATAATTAAACACTAGATGACTTTGTCATTGCTATCTAATAAACAAAAGATATAGGTGCATTTCTGTTTTACTTAAGGAATACGACATTTCAATAATTTTCTATACCTTTCTCCAACAAAATTGTCTTAAGAACTGATAAAAATATGAATTAAACTAGAGGACCAACAACCCAAACCGCTCTGCTGGTATTCAGTGCCAAATAATTAGTCCAAATGTACACTTCCATCTCATTTCATTACATACAGGAATTTGTGTTTCAAAGTTTGAATTTTTTTTTCTCAAAATTACTTTAAAAGTAATTCTAGGTCATTTAGTTGAACAACCAAATAGTTACTCAAAGAAAGTATAGGTTCGAATATAAGATTAATTGTCTTTATCTTCTGTAATAATGACAATAATTGTTTGAGAGAACAAATGGTGTAAGCCGTAATCAAATGAACTTTATAACCACTCATTTCATACAGATTAAGATGAATCAGTAGATTGAGATGTTTTTTCAAGCGGACAGACAATGGACGATACACCAATATATAAGCTTGCTTGGCCTTTTCAGCCAGGGAAGACAAAACATAAAACTTCTACATTGAACACGTAAATCTTCTACCTTTCCATAAATACTGGTTAGTTATTTTGTATACTAAGGATCTAATGTTAAATATAATTTGTAAATCTTTTTTCTTCAAATTATAACTACAATTTCACTTAAATCACTGACACTGGTATAAAATAACGAGTTAGCTTCCAGGTCAGATCACCATATTTTAAACAAGAGGTTCAGTGGGCCTGAATCGATGACCTACTACAATGTACATTATTTTGTATACAATGCACATCCCTCACATTAATGACCTTTAAAGTGAGTCAAGGTCTACGAGAAGCTTGATAGCAAACAAGCATGAACTCTACACTATCATTATTCTTCCTCTTCATACGTCTTTCATCACAATTACAAGCATTATCTCATCATTTTACAGCAAAACGACCTTGAAGAAATTGTTTCATTTCTTCATACACTTAAACAGACCACAAGCCATTTACAATGTATACCACTAAAGGCTTCAAGGTCATTTGTAAAATAAAACAGGACTTGTCCTTTGTGACCTTGAAAAGATGTCAAAGTTATGAATTTGAACAAACTTGATAAAACTTCTTAATATGCTACTTTTTTTTCCGCAAATCTGATCTTTCTGACCTTAAAATAGAGTTAATACCTAGTTGTACAGGTGACCTTTGAAAGAGTTTCAACATATTAAGTACTAAGTATTTTAGAGAAAACAAATCACTCATTTAAAAAAAGAACTGTTATGCTCTGTTTGTTCCTGGAAATTCCAAAATCTTTCAATGGTTTTAACAAATTTTAATGTGTGTGACCTAGAAATGGGGTCACATTTGATCAAAGGAACAAAGTTGACATATCCCTACCATTATACTACTCAAACATTGACACCTTGTACATCTTGGTTACTGAGAGCATATCTTTTTTTAATCATGACGCCAGACACACAATGACAAAGGTATTTTAAAGTTGGCAGGTTGAAAGAGTGTAAACACACAGACAGTGACACATTTTGTCTGGTCAATAGGTAAAACTACAAAATCAATCAAAATTTACCTGGATTGTAAGACTATTTAATATTTACATTGAAAGTCTACAAACACATTCACCTGTAAACAAACAGTCAATGTTAATACTATAAGGAACAGAAATGGACAATCAACACTAGTTGTTAAGGTATTTAACAAACTGATTGACTTAATAAAAAGGCAATTAATTTGACAACATGATTCAATAGATATTAATGATTTGATAGCAGTATATAGCAAAAATCTTCACCTAGAGAAGCTAATTCCTTAACCAGAATAATGACCCTGGAGTCCGGCCTTAGTCTGTGGTTTACCAGGCTAACCTATAAATCAGTGATTTGAACCCATCACCAATCTATACACATCCAAACTGTCAGGTCCATGGGGCCAGAATTAATCCATCATCTTATTCCCATAGAGAGTTCTCAGAATTCTCTACTCTACATATACTTTCACTGAACATGAAGAGACTAATGGAATATTTCATTTACATCACCTACAAAGGATGATGTGGAGATTTCAGCCTGAAAGCATAATTTCAAAATGCCAAACACATACAGGACTTGCTAAATGTTTTGAAACTTAAGAAATATTCATTGGGTACTATGATATCCATAACATTGCATTTCAATTTTTGATAGAGAAAAGTGAAATCTGTCTTTTTCTCTTGGGAATGCTAGTTCAAACACATCTTTTATTCTGAAACAGATAGCTTACACCACGACGTAGCATAAACAAGTCACTATCTAATAGTTCAATCAATTGCTATGTATTTCCTACACTAACGAGTACATTTGTAATGCCCAACAAAAAGACAGCATGAGAGTACATATCAAATCACTTCTATGTGGTTCAAACTAAAATAAATGGATACCTTATACTAGAAAAATTTTGTCTCAAACCAAAAAAATAAGACTTGCAACAGGAAAGCAATGTTTCAACCGCATGGTGCAATTACATATGATGTTAAAGGTCTCTTTCCCAGCTATTTCAGAAATAAACCATGTACTTAGTTTGGCCCTTTGGTCAAACCTCACTATCATGGACTATATCTGACCCCTTGGTCCAGCTTCACCACCATGAACTAAGTTTAATACCTGGGTCAGTGACACCATAATGGACCATATCTGACCCCTTGGTCCATCTTCATCATCATGGACTAAGTTTAACCCCAGGGTCAGTGACACCATAATGAACTATATCTGACCCCTTGGTCCAGCTTTACCACCATGGACTACGTTTAACTCTTGGGACCATCTTCACTAACACTTACAAAATTTTTCTGAATTTAAGCTACCATGTTCTTTAAAACTATAAAGGTGATCAACTCAGGAACATTGGGCCTCTTGTTTTTTTTACAATGGTATGTTTGAAGGAGAATTGTAATGGCTCCTGTTAAAGTAATTCAATATATCACTTAAAAATTGAAACAAATCACATCTTGATAATAATATTATACACAGGATCCTTCCACTGATTTTGTCAACAAAAATAATCATTGAGTATTGTACAGTGTTGTTCAGAAACTTCGCTTATAAATGAGAAATTAAAAAAATTGTTACCATTACACAAAAATATTACATTTTAAGGAATTTCTTAAAGTTCTTATCCTCTATATTGAATCACTTGACAAATTTGATAATAACATTCAAAATGTTCATGTTCGTATCCGATAATCTTCATGTTAATGCCATGATTTGATTTCTGATACAATTGCCGTGAGTATGTGTTGTACACAGATTTGATATACTTTATATACAAACAAGTATCTTTAAAACAGAAGCAATTTTACTGAGACACTAAACAATATTTAGTTCTGTAGCATGACTCATATATATATTGGATTAACTTTGATATACTTACATACATACATATCTATATACTTACACATACATATATTTCATGATTTATAAACTCTCTTTAACAAATCACATTGGCAGATAGTGTAATAACATGTTCACCTGGATACTTCAGCATCCGTGGCAAGGAATTCTTCCTAAAGTTGAAAAAGTAATATATGTCACTCCTTACTGAGCCAATCTCAATATACTTTATGAAAACTTCCTTACGATGTGGGTTGAATCCTACCTTAAGAAGAGGAATAGTGCTAGTTTTCATGCTATGACCAAAATCAGATTCTCCACAGATGGGGCTAGATCCCCAGGTCAAGAAAACATTGTAATTTTTTTTTTCTTCAAGAACAATGAAATCTATGTTTAGCCAAGTTCCCACTTTAAGAATTACCTTATAAATTCCCTGAGGCTAGCATGTACATGACACAATGAATATCTCCAAACGTCATTTCCAAGTGGTGTGCCAAGGATTTCTGCAATCTTGTAAGTCAAGGTCATTTAAGTTGTCTACTGCTTAACTCATCCTTTAAGTAAGGAGGTTTAGTAAATATCACTCAAACAGACCAAACAATTCATATTTCATGGAAATTCATAAAACTCTATTCTAGTCATCTACTGACCAAATATCACAGCCTTGCGAATAATGAAAATGAATAAGAAGATTTTGAAATATTTAGTTAGCACTTAGTTCGGAACATAGCGCTCAATAAGATTTGGAACATCCATCGATCAGTCTAGTGACCCTAGGCTTAATGCAACTGAATAAGAAGATTTTGAAATATTCAGCTAGCACTCAAGACCCTTGGCCTAATAAACCACAAGAAGATTTTGGTAATATTCAGCTAGCACTAAAGAGACCCTAGGTCTAATCATTCAGCTAGCACTAAAGAGACCCTAGGTCTAATCATTCACATAGCGCTAAAGTGACCCTAGGTCTAATCATTCACATAGCGCTAAAGTGACCCTAGGTCTAATCATTCTGCTAGCACTCAATTAGGACCCTGGACCTAATGAAACTGAATAAGAAGAGTCTGAATATTCATCTGGCACTCAAGACCCTTGGTCTAATTAACTTAATAAGATTCTGAAATACACAGCTGTTACTTAATAAAGGATCTGTGTCCAATGAAAGTGAATAAGATTTTATAATATCTAGCACTTCTGACTCTGGACCTAATAGAACTGAATAAGAGGATTTATCTATATTCAGGTGGCACTTCAGATTGGTCTAATAGAACTGAGAAAGATTTTTAAATATCATGTGAACACTCAAGAAACTGGCCTTAATGGAAATGAATAAGACGATTTTGAAATATTCAGCTCACACTCTAACCCTGGGCATAATGGTTCATCTAGCATTCAAAGTTTTAGTCTGATTGCAACACAATAGATATTTTTTGACTGATTCAAAGGCTTTAACCGATAGCTAACAGACACCTTTTTAAGGCATTGTTCAGGTGAGGTACAATTTTTTTTATACTTTTGTTGCCAAGGAAACCTATCTACCAGCTTGCCTAGTTGTATTCACAATAAAACACCACTGGCTATGTCTGGTGTCAAATCTGTCCTTTTCTGATAAAGAGAGCAAACATTTCAATATTAACATTAAGCATTGTTTTATTATGAGCGTATCAATTCTGCCAACGCTTATAGTTCACAATATTATCAATGAATATTAAACATCGACAAATCATCTTGAATTGATTTTAACTTAATGTTTATATAACCAATAAGCACTAAAAAAGCGTTCTAGTTACACTGTACTATTATTTTGATTCCAAAGCACTTTCTCACCTATCATACACACTAGCTACAAAGCTTACCATGTAAAGTGTAGCTACATCACTGATTATTAAAATGTATAACACTGCTACAAGACTGTAACAAGTATATAGCCTTACAGGAGTTTTGGATTCTTGCATCACTGACAGCAGACTGGCAATGTCAAATCTCACATACCAACTTTTCATGAAAAACATTTTTTTAAGATCACAATTGTCACCTGTGTGAATTTGTTTACATAAGTTGTTTAAATATGTTAGGGTCACGATGTTTGTGGTTTCCTAATTATCAATGGATCAAACCACATCAACTGTTTCATCGTGGTAACCAGTAATCAATTAATCTTTCTGTAGAAAACCTTTTTTTTTTTTTTTTAAATCTGACCCCAAAAAAGTACCTGTGCACTATACCCGAGTGCGCACTATACCTGCAAATTTACGGTATTCGAAAAATTACCTGGAGACTCCTGAGAAAGTACAAGGAGAATAGAACAAGGTGTTTAGAAAGAATAATCATCTACTGCTTCATTGACAACACCCGCCACATAATAATCTCTTGCACATTTTTTTCTTATTTTTGAAATCAGTAATCAGCATTTCTGAAAAAAAAGTTCTTTACTTGAAATTCTCTGTAAACCCTAGTAGATTATTCTGAGGTTATTTACTGTACCTGTTACACAAATAAAATTCCAAAAGATTGCAAATTTTCTTAATATGGGTAAGTTATTTCCCAGGAGGACAAAATAATGTGCCAACAAATTGTAATAGAATAATGAACATCAACAAGATAATTCAAAAGTTTCCTTTGTTAATTTGTTGTGTGACGAGAGTTACTTCCCTTGGTGATAGTGAGCAATTTTTAGCAATATTTTCTTTATATTAAACATCTGGACTTGCTTTTGTCTAATTCAAGAGACAGTGAATCAGGTTATTCTGCAAGCGTGAATATAGTTGGTCTAGGCACACAGATTAACTGATTGGGGAGCTATTATTTTCAATTCTTTTCCAGGCTTAACTCAAATCATCATCTAATGAGATTGACTAAAGATAACAGCTAGTTAATACCACAAGTTTCATGAACAAGTTTACCATTAATAACTTGGAACTGGAACTTTCATATCAAAACATGTCAAGTTACTGAATATTATTTCAATTAGCTATGTTGATTGTAATTGTTTCTTAAAACAGCACATTCATTACATAGAAAATGGTATACACCTGTATTAAGCGCAGTTAAAAATTATGAGTTTAGGCATGAGTTCATATATAAATCTGGTCAAATATATGTTTATGGAATAAAACAAACAATAATTACATATAGTTTCATTTAAGTAGGAGTTGAAATGATGATGTGGGGGGAAAAAAACCTGTTGTACTATGTTAACAATGCCAGTGACCTATAGAAAGCTGTCTGGTGGATAAAAAAAAACCTTATAATTAATTCCACCTACTTTTGATACAAGAATCAAGAACACATTCAAATGAAATACTGAATATTGAGACCATAGTCGTTACATGTGGCTTATATCAACAATATATATCAATACTTTACTACACTGATGCCCAGAGAGATTATTAACACTGTAAAGCAATTATACATGATGTCAAAGGCCGAGTCACTCTCCTGGCTATTTCAGAGAAAATCTTTTTTTTTTTCTAATTTGTCCAATAGTCCAGGGGATGATACTCAAGCATGTAAACCACTTTAACTATATATTGGGAATACTTTCCATCCAACGATGCTGATTTCACAACAGTTCTACCCACAAATTTGGGGGGTGATAAGATTTCAAAGGACCTGCCCTAAGTAGAGTGACTTTCTTCACATGTTGATGGACAATAACAATAAAATGATGATGAAGTTAATCAACAACAGATTAAGCACAAAGATATAAGTTCATAGATTGAACTTTTGATCCAATACAAAATCAAACAT
Source organism: Ylistrum balloti (assembly GCF_031769215.1). NCBI lineage: Eukaryota > Metazoa > Mollusca > Bivalvia > Pectinida > Pectinidae > Ylistrum > Ylistrum balloti. The sequence continues at coordinate 66,771 of NW_026782841.1, forward strand.
AAATTCAAATATTGATCCGGAAAAGTACTGAAACCAATATTTGATCAGAGATTTTCAAAACAATTTAACAATAATTTTCTATTAAGGATATGGAATTCTGGCCAAATTTCAATATGTTTGATAATGAGTCTTTCTTGACATCAAATGTATAAAAGAATGAGCAAAAAATCTTTAATGTCAGATAAATCAGACCACCAATCATGTTACCAAACTGCATTTCAAAACAAAAAAATGTACCAACTTTCTATACAGTGGTTAAAAACTATTAAAAACGTGGTCCTGGCTTCAATAAGAGAATCTTCTTCTCAGGGAATAACTGCTAGGATATACTCCTTATATGGAAATCATTATTTGTCTCTAGGAATAGTGTCTTCATAAGGGATTAATTCCTTATTTGGAAATAATTTTCTTCTTCAGGTGTAAGTTATCTTCTCATGCAAAAGGGTTTTCACTCTAGACACTTGCAGATAAAGTCAAGAAATCGCTTTGCGTATTGTTCTGGTTTTACTGTTGAGATTTCTGCGCCAGCTCCATGTTTCATGGTCTTTGCAGCCTGAGCAGTCCTCTTCTTTACCCCATACTTAGTCAAAATGTCTATCATTGCTAAAAAGTATATCTCCTTCTTCGGTGCATCTATGAAGAAAAAAGATTAAAATATAAAAAAAATAATCACTTTACACACTCGAACGGTGATTCATTGAAATGTCATGTATTTAATACTTATATGCATCTATCCAAGGTAAAACAACCACAACAGTTTGAGGTTTCAGCTTCCAAGATTGAGTTTTTCAATTCATCAACTCATCAACATGTTTCATCCTGTTTGGGCTTCCTCAAGGCAAAACATGCTGACAAAAGTAACAAACTGAAGAACTGTAACTCAGAAGCTGTCGTGGTTGTTGTACCTAGGATTGATAATAATTACAACACAACCGCCCTGCATCCCTTCCAGTATCCAGCCGATGTGTATAACATACCTGGATCTATCCCAAGATAAGCCATGGTATTGACTCTATCCCTTATACCTTACAAATATATCTATGTGTATGTCTGGTGGGATATCATCCTTGATATCAAATCCTCTTTGCCAGCCCCATGTAACCTCCCCTAACCCAGACGCTTCCCTGTTGATACATTACTGATTTGCATATTAAAACAAATATCTTTTAATGGGAAAAAAAATCACTGTGGTAATAACAACTGGAGTTTTTCACTTTGTTTTAGACAAGCCATCAGACTTCATACCAGATCTGCACAAGACATCTGTTCTAGGTAGTACGTCATGATTCAGGCTCTACTGTGTCTAGTACGTCATGATTCAGGCTCTACTGTGTCTAGTACGTCATGATTCAGGCTCTACTGTGTCTAGTATGTCATGATTCAGGCTCTACTGTGTCTAGTATGTCATGATTCAGGCTCTACTGTGTCTAGTATGTCATGATTCAGGCTCTACTGTGTCTAGTATGTCATGATTCAGGCTCTACTGTGTCTAGTATGTCATGATTCAGGCTCTACTGTGTCTAGTATGTCATGATTCAGGCTCTACTGTGTCTAGTATGTCATGATTCAGGCTCTACTGTGTCTAGTATGTCATGATTCAGGCTCTACTGTGTCTAGTATGTCATGATTCAGGCTCTACTGTGTCTAGTATGTCATGATTCAGGCTCTACTGTGTCTAGTATGTCATGATTCAGGCTCTACTGTGTCTAGTATGTCATGATTCAGGCTCTACTGTGTCTAGTATGTCATGATTCAGGCTCTACTGTGTCTAGTATGTCATGATTCAGGCTCTACTGTGTCTAGTACGTCATGATTCAGGCTCTACTGTGTCTAGTATGTCATGATTCAGGCTCTACTGTGTCTAGTATGTCATGATTCAGGCTCTACTGTGTCTAGTATGTCATGATTCAGGCTCTACTGTATCTAGTACGTCATGATTCAGGCTCTACTGTGTCTAGTATGTCATGATTCAGGCTCTGCTGTGTCTAGTATGTCATGATTCAGGCTCTACTGTGTCTATAAGAGCAGATCTGTAAGGCAACAGTGAATATGTTCTTACATTTTTGTATGTGTATATAACATAATCATGAAACAAGATTTACCATTATTTAAGATGGATTCTCTTTAAGATTTTCACAAAACTTCCTTGGGATCTGAGAAATTGTTTCACACAGCATAAAACATTTTAAAAACTTTCAAAAGTGTCTTTGAAATGTTTTCATTTTTTTTTCTGACCTTTCACTTGCTGTAGATCAAGTTAAAATACATAGAAATTGACTCACCCTCACTACTTTTGATACCAAATCTTTCCAAGTTACTGTCAAGTTCTCCTACAAATGGGGGTATGGCCAGAGGTTGGGGACTATCCGGTGGAGTTGGCACACCTCCATAATCATACTCGTCATCCTCTAAAATTCCATTTTCCGTGTCATTTTCATCCTCTTCGCCTTCTCCTGCTTCCTCCTGGACCAGAGCTTCAATTGCCTCTCGTTCTGCACGCTCACAATCATGGATTCCGACAATGAGACTGTAGTCCATCAAATGGAGACTGGCCAAAAACTGATGAGAGCAAAATATGAACAAAAGAAAAATCAATATGGAGCTTATATGCCCTTGGGATCACATATATAATAGTACATGTTCCTTAATAAAACAAGATCCACAATGGAATAAACTCTATGTAGACTGATCTTTTCTTGTTTTCCCTTTTATTTAATCTTTCTCTTAAAAACTTTGATAACAAGGGAATCATACATATGAAATCTAAGGAGTACTTTCTGACAAATAGTGATAACAATCACCCTCACATCAAGTTTACAAAATGTCTTTCCAGTACTTCACAGGAGGAAAAAAACAGGCACAACATGGGACAGAGGGGAACCAAAGCATTCAGGTTTTAAGATATCTCCAGAATTAGTGAAAACAAATTTCACTTGCCAAAATCCAAGATGGTCAACTGTCAGTCATCTTGCTCCACTGATCAATTAAATGGGCAATACTAAGGACATTGGGGAACACACACACATCAAAAGCAATAGAAATATCTCTCCTTCCTCTCAAGTAATAGCAATAACAAACTTAAAATATTCAAGATGGCCACCTGTCTGCCATTTGTTTCAATAATCAGTCTCAATATCAAATTGGAACAACAAGGGACCATGGGGAACATCAACATTATGCTTGAGAATTAAACCTCCACTACTTCTCATGAAATAGAGATAAATGTCTTCAATTGTCAAAATCTGTGATGGGCACCTGGTCACCATGATTTGTTTCAAAGATCAGATTCAATATTAAATGGGTACAACTAGGAATTGAGGGGAACCTACACATCAAGTCTGAGAACTATCTCTCCACTACTTTTCAAGAAATAGCAATAACAAGATTTGTTTATAGATGGACAATTAACAGACAACTGTCAAAAGACTGCAGACAAAGGGTGAATATAAACTGTATCAGGTGACGGGTTCATGACTTATCTTGTACATAAGATTGGCACTGCCGTACAGAAAAAGTTAATTCAAATACAAGTAAAGAAAATCTTGCAATAAGTTTCTCCCTGCTAACCTAAATCTTCTATTGAACCAAATCTCTTAACTGATGGGAGACTAATCTGTCTGCAGTGTCACCAACTCACCTGATTTCTCCAGGTCAACCTGATGTCAATACCTACTTAATTTGTACATCTTTAAATTGATTTTGATTCTTATATCAAAAATATTAAAATCCAATAACGATAAAAAAAAAATCCTCCAAACACATTATTGAACATTTACTTACGAATGTGATACCCTATATTATGTGATAGAAAGTCTCTTTTCCTTGATGACTTTTTAAAATCAGCATTCCCATTTATCCCCTGCAAACTTTCATCATGCACCCTCTATTTTCTTGATTCTTTCATTGCAAAAGGTACAAAAACATTACAATTTATTCAGTTCACCCCAAAATGTAAGCCACAGTGAAATCTGCCAACCTGTATGTTTATGACCAAATGTGCTTACTTTAGAATCTGAAGTTATTGTATGTTTTAGATAAATCCCAATATGTTACCTCTGCATCCTTGGTGAGTGTAGCCATGAGTTTGTCTTTACTATCCATTCCAATCTTCAGTGACAGGCCATCACTGATGAAGTCATTATCTTTAAACGTGGGCAAGTCTTTCGCCTGTAAAAATACAGCTACACTTTAAAGTATATTCATACTGGGGAAATAAATGCATGTGATTGGACTGGAAAAGACATCAGATTAATTCTTAAATATGTATCTATATATAATTCAGGTTGGGTGGGTGGGGGGGAAAGAGTGGTTACCTAGAACACAAACTGATAACATAAAGTGTCATGTAACAGGATAGAATGATGGAGTAATTGACAGCATGTCTGAAAACAGGAATGTTTGAATTCAGACCAAATTTTGTTCCTTTGAAATTCTGATTAACTACGTACCTAGATACAGAAGATTTACTTACAGCTGATCATGGTTAACATATAGTTAACATTAGCCCAGAAGTGCAGTGATAAATTTATATACGAGGTCTAAGTCCTGTATTCAAAGGATTTTGATAGAACTTGAAGAATTTCAGGACATACCTAAATTTCCCATTGTTTGACCCACTCTTTTTCACAAGAAATTTGAAGATCCATGAAAACACATTGTAGATTGATCAGTGGAAGAGCTCGTATTCAACATCCAACATTATGAATATTACTGGAATAGTTAACCAGGCACAGGTAAACAGATTGACAGACAGAAAAGTTAACCAGCCACAGGTAAACAGATGGACAGACAGAATAGTTAACCAGCCACAGGTAAACAGATGGACAGACAGAAAAGTTAACCAGCCACAGGTAAACAGATGGACAGACAGAATAGTTAACCAGCCACAGGAAAACAGATGGACAGACAGAAAAGTTAACCAGCCACAGGTTAACAAATGGACAGACAAACTGATACACCAGAATGTAGCAGTCGGACATATATAGAGATAGAGTGTAACCTCTGTGTGTATCAAGAATTATTTACATTCCAACAGAATTGTGAATGGATGACTTATAAGAGACAATTTTAAAATTACTGAATTAAAAAAACATATGCATCAAGTACAAATTATGTAGTGATAAATATCTATATCTGTCTGGGATTTAATTTTCTAAAATGGCAGAGAGTGTTGAATGAAGGAGCAGAACTACTACACCTATTCATATCTAAAAGAAGTGTTACCTTTTCTTTATCACTGGCATGACGGTCAACTGTTGATCCCTGAAACATTAAAAGCAGTAAGTTTAAAAAGTACATAATAAAAAGAAATTGTATACAAATCTATATATTTTGAAACATTTTTATCGAGACAACTGATGTGAATTAGCATCAAATGCAACTTTAGATGCCATTGTGAAACATTTGACAAAGAAAATATACCTTCAAGACTCTTAGAAATTTCATTGATTAAAGAACTTATATCCCACTTATCTTTTTATCTAAAATGTCATATTCAGAAAATTCAATCAAATTTCTCACATAAATATATATACTGTTGTTATTTAAGTGCATCAGTTAATTGCAAATAGAATATCAAACCAGCTCACCTGCAGTGTAGCAGGCAATCTTAATCAAATACTGTAACATTTTACAATAATCACATAATAAAATACAATATTTATTTTAACAATAACTTCATCACAATTTTAAGGTAGATCAGGGGTCCTTTATCATTATCATGACTAACCAAAACTCACCCTTGTTTCTATCATTAGTTCTAACCAATTTTCAAGGCTCATCACAATCTCAACTTTCAAACATATAACATTTCCATTTTTTCCCCTACAAAATTTGTTATAATAATTTCCCAACCTTGAATTTTTTTTTTTTCAAATTAGTGCCAAAAATCTTCATTTTAGATAAAATCAGCTGCTGTGTAAACAATCAATTGTCACAAATAAAACACCATGAAGGAACTAGGTTTTACTGAAAGAAGTACATGCATAAACACCAGTGACAAAGTTTTCTCTCCATAGACTTGCAAACAGTGGGCTTCTCTGACTATAAACAAACTTATTCTGAAGAACTTTCTTGAAAAGGCTAAGCTAAATGACAAAATAAAATTTGATGAAGGTGTACTACAAATGATATGCTGTATGTTTAAGGAAAGATGTGTGAGGTTTCTTAAGGCTTTTGATCAAAGAAAAATGAATATTTAAAGCTGACAATACTGACCTTAAGGTCATATTTTTTGTGGATGACCAGACGAGGGCTGAACACATTCCTCATCACGATAAGGTAGGATTCCACGTCATTTACGGTGATCCGATACATTCCAAGGTATTGAGGCAACAATGTCTGGGCGTGAGTTTCTACAATATACTGTCAAACCAGAACAAATCAATAATCTGAAGAGGTGAAATAATTAAAATATGGACTTCTCTGATTGTCACACTGGAAGATTTTTTCTACAAGATCCTATATTGCTTAACATACTTTTAAAGTTAATTAAGAGCAACCTCCCATTGTGTGTATGTGGAGCCAGTACATGTGATGAGTGGTTTTGAGGAATGTGTGTATTTGCAGGTGTGATATTTTCGTGTAAGACTCTTTGTGATAGTGTTTAATTGATACCAACTTTATAGTGCTATCACACTGAAATACACAACCAAAAACCCCAAACAGGACATCCCATCCGGTCAAATTATAAACTAACAACAGGCAAACCTGAACCAGATGTTAAACTACCATAATGCTGGTTGTAGTAACTACCATTTCAAAGACTCTGGTATGTCTGCACGAAAGGACACAAATTTTAAAAAGCCTTCTTCACAAGTGCAAAAGCTCAGCTGAAGGCCAAACATGAGGCAGTGCCGAAGATGTCATTTCAAAAAAAAAATTAATTAGACAGAAGAAAAAAGTTGAATTCAAATTTAGTTCCTTGTTACAAATTATGCAATGAGAACAGCAAGTACCATTCTTAAACCCTACCTGTAGGGTTTTTGAAAAATTTCCACATTTTCAAGGATAATTCAAATTCATAGCTATAATAGGAGAGTATTTGCGCCAACCATTTGAAGGATGTGGATTTCACTGTATAATGTGGCACATTCTGAATATGTCATGATTTGCAGAAAATAATGTAAAAAATATCCCCAAAGCCTTGCCTAAACTGTCCCTTCCTTTTTATTTTTCAAAGTGATAATTTTTATTTAAAACTGAAATTTCTTTGGTAAGACAGCAAAATCACATAATTATGAGTATTGTGATTCAGTCATGTAAAACTTTAATCACATAGGCCGGTTTTTTAAAGATTTTTTTGTTTTGTTATCTAAAAACAAGAATAATGTTAACATATGCTTGAAATGACCAACTCCAGAAGAATTTTTTTGATGGATCACTTGAAGTAGAAACTGTCCTATTTCAATTTTTGTCCCTAAAACTTTACAAAGTCTGAGCAGGATTTTTGAATTACCTGATGGTATTGTTTGAGCAGATGGTGCATCTGCTCCACTTCTTCACTGACTAGTGTTTTCACAAAGAATTTCTTATCCTGAGACATCAACATACGGGCTCCACTTCTGCCAGGGGAGTCCACATCCATTGCTTGCTTGGTCAAGGAGTTCTGAAAAGAGACATATTCATGATGTACAATGTATATATATATATATAATTTTGTTAAGCAGAACATCACAAATTGATTATTTTGAAATAAATGAAGTTGTGTTTCAGAAAGGGTCTTCTCTCCATCATGGTCAAATTAATCTGAAATTATATATTGCATTAGGAAAAGGATTCCTAACAAATCTGAGCAAGGGGAGGTAACTACAAAGTCAAGCACTGAACTGGTGAAGGCAAGTAGATTACATTTTGAAGTGATTTGTTTTTACTCCAACTCCTAACCATTGAAAGCTTTCCAGTATCAAAATCAATAAATGCATTACTCACCATATAATCTTGGTCATCTATTCCAAATCTCTCTCGAAGGTTTCTGAACACAACTGGGCAGTATTCTTTTACTTTGAAATGACTTGGCATACTTTCCCTGAATAACAATGAAAGTAAATCAGAAATTACAAAGCACTTAATAAATTAATTATCCCATTTAACCTCAAATAAAGATGATCATAATTCTATCACATAATTAATGAAATTAAAAAAGACACAATATTCAACCTATGACATCTTCTAAATATCATATAAAACCAAAAATATTCCTCAAAACAAAGCCTACAAGCTCATTCTCCTCAAGAAACCAATATGATTTTATCTGTAACAAATCAATATCATTTTATCCTCCATCAATCAATATGATTTTATCCTTGACAAATCAATATGGTCAGTATCATCTGACATTATAAAAGAGAATGACAGCATGTGAGTCAATTTAACCTGATAATAAACATGATACAGCTCTTCAATGTGAATTTCCGTTGTACCACTATTTGATGGTGGACACTTACTTGTTGTAAGAATGGTTATCCACTCTAATCTTACTGAAAGCCTTGAAGTCGTCAGGCATCAACATAACAGGAAGGTTCACGTGGTTCAAACCATTTATCTGAAAAGTTAAAACAAAAGACAATAAAAACACACCTAAGACCATTCATTGGGCCTTTGAGAGTATATTTCTGACTTCCAAAACACTGTTTACATTTTAACTCTTCAAATTTAAAGACAGACCGGTACATGTTGGTACCGCCCTAGAGCACCTGACATCAGTATGACCGCGGGAAAATGACTAAGGTATTCCGAACGCTATATTTGACGTCATGGGATTTCCGGTGCAATAAAAAGTTAGAGTGCAAACTGGAATATTTTGTTTTCAAAGTACCGTAAACACTTTTCTTTGTTTAAAATTTTCTTTACATTTTTAGTAACATTAATTTCATTGGAAAAAAGTACTCGTCCAACGGACGACTGACAACGATAAATCTGGTTGTCTGAGACAATTTTCACTTGCTCATGACGACCGGACGAGTGCTTTTCCAGACCCCTGCATATTGAATTAAAATATTCATACAACCAATCAGATGCCTGTCTGATGAGTATATCGGGCAGTATCAAGTACACTTGCTGAAATTTAGTTCTGGTGAAACTGGAAAAATCAATACATCAAATACATATACATACATCCAAAGCATTGAGTGTCAGTTATTTTTTGGACTCAAATATTTGAGTCTTGGATGCTTTCCTTGTAGGATTTCCTCAATTTTTTGAGACCACACCACACATTTCTTTAGTATTGGCACTCCATCAAAATTTTGAAATTGGCATTCTGGACTTGCCTTAAAAATCCTACAAACATCACTGAAGTGTGGCTTTTTCATAAATATACTCGAATGCACTACCCTGATACTAAACAGCATCATTATTATATGACTTTTACATTGTTAATATCCACAAGAGCAGTCTTTACCAGATCAGGACAAGTTGACTGACAAAATCTAAGTAAAAACCCAGGTTGTGAGTTGGGTTATATAGAGTAAAATTTGGTGAGGACAATCTGGGAAATGTACATTTAACCCTTGAATGGGCCTTGTACAGCTGTAGATTACATAGCCATTTCTCAAACATTTTTTCTGTGCACGATAGAGTAGAGGCAAATATCAAAACACAAAAAGAGGCAAGGAAACAATCATATTGTACAATAGATGTCAGGAGTAGGCGCAACACGTAAACAACTCTTAGCACGAATAAATCGTGGATTGGACTGGAACTGCTTCGTGTTGTGCCTACTCCTGACGTCTATTCTACTTATTTGTAGTGGGTACTCGGTATCCTTTTGGATCCACAGCTGTTCCCGGAAGGAATTTCCTGATTTCACTGTGTTGTGTCTCCACCCCCCCCCCCCTTCTCCCCCCTCCTGTTGTTGATATTGTACAATAGGTAAGCTCCCTGCTGGATCTATGACTATCAGCATAATCGTGTTGATTTCTTCATTCCCATCATGTCAAACTGAATGAATTAGTATAGCAAGGGAATCTATTTTTTCACATGTTGATCAGTAAGGGATCCCAGACAACATTATGATTTAGTACAAGTGTATGTGCAAATTTCTATCGCGATGACTCAATGCATGAATTTAATATGTACATGTATTGCCTTGAATTTGTGATGACAATTATATATGGATGCCAGATAAATGTCAAAGTAACATTTGTGTATATGCATGTCCCCCAGCTGCCATTAGTAGCAAAACAATAATGTCATTGTATGTGTCAGTGTGAAAGTATAGCTTTCGTATAGCTAGGCTAGTTAAGGTAATGAAAAATTAATAGGTAATGTAGTTTTTATGTATCTATCATGTATAGATTTTGAATATTTTGACCTGAATTAATTATGCAGCTGAAAACAGGTTGGAGGAATATATCAATGATAATGAATATTTGTACATTGTTTGGTGGAAAAAGAAGCCAAACTACTCCAATATGTAGAGCGAGGACAAAAATTTTTCATCACAAAAGGCATGTGTGGGCGGCACAATATCAAGGGACCTATATATCATGCATGATGGAAACCTACATAATCACATAATAGATCCACCAGTGTGATATTGATATTTTGATAACATACAATTTGTAAAACTTATAAATATTTATATCATTATAGCCATCAACTTCATGTAGGAGAAAATATCTTGATTATATCAATAAGCTAAATCAAAAGAAGGTTAGCAGAATGGGCCAGAGGTCATCTGTTTTATTTACATTTGTAGTGAAAAAAATGTTGTCATTGAATACTAATTATAACATGATTATTTTGAAGAGTTATCTCTATCCCTAAAATTCGGTCATCGTGTCTATAACCTTAGAGATATGGAGGGGAATTACTTAGAGGAGGTGGATGCAGGGGCACTTTGAACAAGATTAATCTGTAATCTATTACGTTACAACACAAATTTGGGGAAAATGCACTCTGCTGTACCGATAGAAATGTATACAACATAACAAAAAAAATTAATCTCCCATGTTCAAGTCCTAGAATGTTCAAAACAAAATTTTAAGCCAACAAACCTAACCTGTTGAGTGCCCACGATTTTAATGATACTAAATATAAGAACACATATATATCACGCATACCTATACATTTACTATTACGTAAAAATGGTGAGCTCAATTATGATAAAACATAATATGAATTTATATTAGGTTTCGATGGCTTGTTAAACCTAAACGTCAAGGAAAATGCGAAAAATGCTCTTCGTCAATAACAAGAAACCGGAAATGATACTCCTCCGGTTTACAGCTCGCCAATGACAATATTAATACAAACTTGCAACGCCCTATTTTTTCAATAGCTAAACATCTGACAGTGACGATCTAAAAATACTAGGATGCGTTAAGGATATAACTGATGCCATACCGTATGGTTAATTCCCCACATGAAGACACTAAGTAGTGGCTCTGATGCACGGAAGAGTTTGACTTTTTGTGACACAGGATTCACTTTCCGAATCCTCTCTTTCTTGAGTTTATCCATTTTTAGAGTCTTGTATGTAAAAATCACAGTCTGGAAGGTTTTGTCAGGATGACAGAATGTACAGAAGTCCACACATCTTTATATTCAGTTCAATATAGACAGATCATTATCGCTGCAACACCTCTCAACATCCAAGATGGCGACGAAAACAAATATCCCAACAGAGGACCGTAATAGGTAGGGGAGACAACTCTTATTGATTTCTTTGGCATTACCGGATTATGCTGATCAAATGCGCAAATCAGACAAGCCAGAGACGTATCATACAGTCCTAGGGTAAACAGGGTTATTTGAGTGAAGTGTCACATTGAGTGTAGACCATTAAACTTACACGAGCCAGGCCCGATGAAATTTAACGATAACACAAAAATACGCACCCAATCACTACTGTAGGGTAGATAACTTGATTTCGTCAGATTATAAAAAAGCAGATTTGACGTCAATTAGACCAATATCATTCACCAATAAATCAAGTTTTAATGTAATTATAATGCTGAAGTATTATGAATTAATTGTATCCTGTTGCTGTAAACTAATTTCAGTGTTATGATAAGTGACTCATTTTTATAAACACTCATAGGCCTAGTTTGTACAAAAACACAGAAAACAGCTAAGGCATGCACGTTTAAATGTTATTGTCTTCTTTGTCGTGTGAATTAAATACATTAAGAGACAGGAGATGTCCGTATACATTAACATTAACAAATGCACTGGATTTCTCCTGTTGTGGTCATGCTATTTAAACAAGGGTTCGGCCAGGTCCCTGGTTCGGCCGCAGGTAGATCATCTTGATGGGACTACAATGTGGAGAGTGAATGTATAAATAAACACGTATATCTCATATTTAGATCTGTGGTACAAATAATATTTCACTTATTATTATTGTAATACAGAATGAATTGTTCAGATTAAGAAATGAAAAAAAGGATTGGTCTGATAACAAGTCGTGATATTTACACCAGTCTTTTGGACTGGAAACTGACTGATTTACCAAAATTAAACCATTGCAGTAAGAATTACTTGATTTAAGGTGTATTAAAAAGACTCGGGAAAAAAACAGTTAAACGTTTGAGATGTAAAACATCAACATGTCAATACAGTTATAGAACACCAATCAGATGGACAAACATTTGTACGTCAACATGTCAAAGGCCGGTGTAGGAGTCACGGGGAAACTCCGTTTAAGCAAATAGGAAAAGACATGTAGACAAAAACTTAAATAAATTGCAAACAAAAATTTGAATTACATCATCACACCATGTGTACACTAATCATTAATTTTAGTAACAAAATAAAATAATACTAATGATAAACAAAAACAAATAAAATCCCAAAAAATTACCTTTGTTGATGTTTACATCTATAAATAGCTGTCGGGTACTACTGATAACAAGAGGCCCAATGACCTTCAAAATTACATTAGTTTGATAAAAGTTGTCGTTCTTGTTGCTGTAACATATGTTATAGAAATGGTCATCTTGTTCAAAAAGTAAGATAGCTTGAACTATGTATGGTACATGTAACGCAAATGTAAGTTTCTATAACGTTAGAATATCATCCCATCTCAATCGTTTTCAAGTTTTAATCTAAAAATAGGCTAATCATTTTCCGAACTGTAGGTGCCCTATACATGTATATACTAAACTATTTTACCCCCTTCAAATGGGCGGACAGGGGAACGAATGCGAAACCCGACTGGAGTCACGAACTTTAGATAACATTTTTGACAAAGCACTGTAGACCCTACCACCAATAAGAGCCTTATAAAATAAATTAGTGGTGAGAAGTTGATTCGACCCCTTTTGGACCCACCTATCAGCACCTGGGACCAGTCATAATCAACAACTACATAAAAAAATAACCCATCCAAAGGAGGTGATGTGAGACCATGGTGTCATGAAAAAAACCCAGTAAAAATCTTACGACTTCATTTCCTTGCGAGTGTTTCATTATACAATATGCATGTATGAGTCTTGAGAAGAATAATTTTGTTATTTGTCCCGCCCCTCGGGTAAGTGGAACTGGGGACCAAATTATTCGCAAGTTTGTTCATTTTCGGTCGCGGAAGGTTTCTGGGGAATATATACAAATGACTTAACATGAAAAACTTTATAAATGCTGGAGTTAAGTATTATTGTAGATACAATTACTATATATATGTAGTGAACGACGACGGAATTATCCAGGGCTACTTAACTATATATATACACACACACATATATATAACTACAAAATTAACCAAACAATTAGCAAAAATAACTAGCTGGTCACAATTCTAAAATTGATACAATAACAAGAAACTTCGTGTTAAATTATTTAATGACTTACGTACTTTATAAATCAGCTTAAGATTATAAATACAATTTGTATAAATGTATGTACCCCGGTATATATGTATAAATCATAGTTTGTCTAAACCTTATTTGCTTTTGTGTAAACTTAGATATACAGAAAATGTTGTTAAGATTTCACTAATTTGTGGTGCTTGGGACAATATTTAAGCGATTTTATCCCGTTTCCGTAAAGGTTGTCAGGGATAGTGCATTGTTTAACTGATGAGTCATTTCACCATATGTACACCTTAGAGTTAGACGATTTCTATCATTTTTACCTGGCTTGAAGCCCCGTCCAAGCCCCGAAATACTGTAAATACTATATATCACAGGATTCTATATATATATTCTATATATTATATGATCGCTCGAAATAATTAAGGTTTTCGACACAATCTATTCACTTAAACTTAGTTTTGAGTTTAAATAGTCAAAATTTTAAAATCTCTGAAAACACAATAAGGTTATTGATTTGAAAATAAGTCAAGTGTCTTATACTAATATATTGACAGTATGTTGTGTAGCGTCTCCATATAAATGGAAACCAATTTTTCACTGGACATAATGTCACGATTTTCCTCGCGAATGATATCACCACCAGTACTTTATTATACAAGCCAAGTGGCGAAAACAAACAATAATGTTTGTATTTACAAGTAGATACCAGAAATGTACTTTTGGTAAATATAATATACTATTCTTTGACATGAGAAATATACGTAAGACTTTTTCACAACATACCAGAAATATCTTCCTTGTCGTGATGCTGCTCGTGTTTATTTGATATTAATGAACTGTGTGATTATTTATGAACCGTGTGATTATATACAGAGTCAGACACTAGATATTCTACGTGTTTATTTAATATTTATGATCTGTGTGATTATGCAAAGAGCCAAACGTTGGATATCCTTGGTGCTGTTTTGTTATTTATAAGCGTGGTATTTATTAATAGTAAACTGACTATTATATGACGAATTGTGACGTCAGGAAGAGAGAATGGATGACGTCACCTAACCAAAGATTGTGCCGTCACAATGAATACAAGACAGCGAACCGAGTTGCACTGAAATAATTGCCAGAATGATTAATCATGTGATAAAAAGAATCTTAAATTCGTTTCCATCTCATACTTGATTTATAAAACTTGCATAATTTTTTGTTGCTATAGCTAGTCATAGGTAAGTTAAGAACAATTTTGGTTTTAGATTCGTTTTAGCAAAATTCCTGTGACTACATCCAGCCAGACACTAGACATCCTACTGGTAGATGGAATGTTATGACCCCTACCCCATTCCTGTGACTACATCCATTCTGATACTAAATATTCTGCTGGTAGATGGAATGTTATGACCCCTACCCCATTCCTGTTACTACATCCAGCCAGACACTAAATACCCTACTGGTAGATGGAATGCTATGACCCCTACCCAATTCCTGTTACTACATCCAGCCAGACACTAAATACCCTACTGGTAGATGGAATGCTATGACCCCTACCCCATTCCTGTTACTACATCCAGTCTGACACTAGATACCCTACTGGTAGATGGAATGCTATGACCCCTACCCCATTCCTGTTACTACATCCAGCCAGACACTATATACCCTACTGGTAGATGGAATGTTATGACCCCTACCCCATTCCTGTTACTACATCCAGCCAGACACTATATACCCTACTGGTAGATGGAATGTTATGACCCCTACCCCATTCCTGTTACTACATCCAGCCAGACACTAGATACCCTACTGGTAGATGGAATGTTATGACCCCTACCCCATTCCTGTTACTACATCCAGCCAGACACTAGATACCCTACTGGTAGATGAAATGTTATGACCCCTATCCCATTCCTGTTACTACATCCAGCCAGACACTATATACCCTACTGGTAGATGGAATGTTATGACCCCTACCCCATTCCTGTTACTACATCCAGCCAGACATTAGATACCCTACTGGTGGACGAAGTGTTATGATTCCAACCCTTGTTATTTTCCCCAGTGGGAACCAGGGGAACATTGCAATTTATTGAAGATATCCGTCCTGCCTACAGCTATCTTATCCAATGACACATTTTTTAAAATCATCTTTACTAGACTACACTTCATCTTACTTTAACTTCACATTTGCAGTATGGTTCACTTGGATTTTAACCTACATTTTGACTTTTGACCTGCATCAATGAAAGTTTGTCAGAGTTCAATCTGTACACTAGAGGTCCCCTGAACTTCTCTCCTTGGGTAGTAAGTCATTCTGCCCATGATCTACTTTCATGTATTATTTTACATATTTTAAGGGCTCATAATTTAACCAATTCTTGTTTCATCCCGCTGGACACTAGATATTCTCATACAGCCAGGCACAAGATATCCTATTGGTAGATGGGATATCTGATAAGAGTCTACAATAGAAGTTGAATAACTACTGGGACACTGATACAGGTGTCTATTCCAATAGATTTTGTTGGACATAACTTAATGCTTATGAAAAATACTCTTTTTAACACTTTGAACATTGGCATGTTATGTACTGATCTGTTCTTGGTACTCTTTAACACTTGGATCTATGAATTGGTTAGTCTAGCTAAATATGGACCTAACCTGGTTTGGTGATAAAAGTGCTGCTTCAGAGGTTTTGGGCTATCATACCACTGACAAGCTTCATTCTTATCGATTATTATCGAATCCCCCTTCCCTTACATCTTATAACTATACCAGGGTAGGTCCATATTTACCTGGAGTATAACAAAGTTTCTGGTTAAATGTTGATGTTTTCAGTATAAACTCCCAACAACACAACAAAAGATGACTTATGCAATACATTTTATTAATGACATATTAATGATAATGCTGTGCGATACATAGACCATTTACAGCAATGTAAAATTAAGTTAAAACAGAGAAGTGTTGGAAAATCTCTCTTCTCAATATCACTGATGTTGACAATAAATAGATCACCTTCAAAATGGACACTAATATGTAACTGCCTTGAATTATAAAGGTTACTTATATGTGACATGATAAATAGATCATTTTGTCTTATACAAGAAAACAGAAACAGAAAATAAACCAGTCATGCTAAAAAAACAAAAGAACAAATTTGGTTTTTTTTTTACCAAATATGTCTGCACCATTTCTTCTTCAGAACACATCACACATTTTCACAGACAGGTAATCTTATTTGAGAAAGAAAATTATTGATGAGCATACCATACTCAGTCAAATTGAGAATTTTGAATGAGAAAGTTTGAAACCATTTTTGCCATAAAGTGTACAACTCAAGACTTGAAGAGCTTCACATAAATTTTCGAATTATTTGAATTATAGGTAATGATATCCCTTGTTGATAATAACAAAACAATTTCAGACATCAAAATTTATGTCTTGGTTCTTTAAGTTAAGAATTGAAAAATGAGAGAGAAAAAAACCCAACAAAGATCATTTATCAAAGAGATATAATTCAGACCATATTCAGTTTTAATTGAATTTTACTATTTAATAATGGTATTCATCTGTACCAGGAATATATCAAGATTTCGAATGCTTTTCTTTTATATTATTATTTTAAATGTTTCACAAAATCAAACCACAGGTACAAGACTGTAATGATCCAAACAATGAAATAATAAAATGTTATACTGGTACACACACATATATATATCATTACACAAGATAATCCTGTGTATAAATAAAAAATGAAGACTTCAAGACAATGATTACCATAGAAAATTTTTCACCAAACTTAACAGAAGAGCAAAGAATACAACAAGTAAACTTTACCATAAAAATTTCTCATACAACAACTCATAACCATCAAATGTACATTACCTTTAATTCTTTATGCATGATAGTAGTTTGATGTGTAGCATTTATACATAAGGCACCCTAACTTCAATTCACTTTAACAAAGTATCAGCTGATATTCAAAGGTTTTATTAATTTAACAGAAGATGAATTACAAAGGACGTTCGCATGGGATATGAAAATTCAGAAAACATAATTTCATATCTATAATGAATAGATTGTGCATTTGTCTTGAAAATGATTTCCTTTAGGAAGGTGTAGGCTTTGTAAATCTGATACCACAAAACATGCCTTCGCAGTGTTGTGTCTATACATTTTTCTTGAGAGTTCTGAATACCTGGAGTATTGAGCAACTACTAATTAAATAACAGATTAAAAATCCTTGAACTAGTTAATACACAAGTGTATATCTAAATTTGGAGTTGTAGTCAATAAAAATTTTAACCATTTTCTCCCCTTTCTCAAGACCATATTTCAGAAAAGGCAAATGACAAGTACATACCAGCTCATTCCTCTGATGTTCTGAAACATGTAAAAAATTCAACAAACAAGATATTTGTGAATCCCTATGAAGACTATGCTATGGAGTGTGAATTGGAAGGGAGAACCATCAAAGTTCTGCATTGTAGTTACCAGATAACCAACTACAGCAAATCTAGAAAACCAGTAATATCATACAGTTTTACGAACGACAATGTGAGAACTTCAAAAAACTTGCGTCGAAAACCCAGTGTGGGTGTAGCGGTCAGGACTCTGCGTACGAGACGATCAACGCCACATACATAGATACATGGCATACCCATGACCAGCAGGGCACCATGTGGCTAGCACTCACCGGTTAAAGGTCATTGGGATTTCAACCTTCTTGCGTAGCTCTAAAAAAGCCTCTGTGGCTCCTTTACAGGTTTAGCCATGCAATATTAATAATGAGGATGTATCACAGTTGACCTCTATCCTTCCTTCTGACAGTACAGTTCTTTTAAAGCTTTTAACTCTTCAATCAATGTCTTGTTTTGATTTTCAAGCACTGCAACTCTGTTTTCCAAGCACTTAACATAATCTTTCTTTTTCCGCCTACATTCTCTAGCTGCTTCCCTGCAAAAATGCATCACATTTCTCGATCAGTACTAGGCATTTAAAAAAGCTGGTAGTATACTTGTCTAACCCTATGATTCAAAGTCTGTAATCAAGTTTTTGTCTCTTTGCTTTTGATGGTGTCAATTGGTACATTATAATAATAATCACTGATGCTACAGGTCTTTCTGCTGAGTTTTTATTCAAATTTTGAATTATCCCTCTTGCCGGGTGCAAAGTAGACAAACAATAGTCCAGCAAATAGTAAAATTCATTATCAAAATGATGACAGTTTTATTGAAGATGTAATGGATTTTTTTCTTTATATTTATACTGCAAAGATCCTTTATAAGCAAGTAATATTAAGTACCTATTTTTAAGAAGCCTCAGTTCACGTTTGCGTGATGCCTCCTCTCCCATGTTTGTAGGACTAGACATTGGACTTCCAGCAGTAGCCATTACAACACCTTGTGGTAGAGATCCAGATGTTGCTATTTGGTATGCCTGTACTGTACCTGTAATATAATTGAACAAATGAATATGCCAATTTTTTCATCGCCAATTCATAAAAGCCACTGTGGTGAGAGAAAGAGTAGAAAAAATGATACAATGTCTGTGAATGAATACTTATTTCCCATACATTTCATATGTGAAAATGATTTTGGAATTTTGGTACAATTCACCCTTACATATTGCTAATACAGGCAAATGTTTAAGCTGGGACTTGGAACATTTTAAGCTGAATTCTGAGAGATCTAAAGCTGAATGATGTACATAGGTAGGCATTTCTGGGACACATCTCATCATTTCTTTATAATGAACGTCTGAATGACTGAGACACCCACGTGTAGCAAAGTTGGTTGCAAGCACCCAACTGACCAAAGAAATTTACTATGCGAGCTGTTTTTTTGTCGTTTTATTAAGCATATAGGTGAATGTTATAAGAGTCAAAAATATATTCTTAACTCAAAAAATGTTGATTAACATTAAACATGATATTTCTGACATAATTTTTCCTATTCACAAGTTCAATAAAGCCAAATTAATAACTCAGATAATGGATATCTATTTGAGTATGCATAGGCCTTATACTTGACATTACCATCTGAATATTTGAAAACATTGAGCAAATACTGAAATACCAAAAGATTGTTGTAAACGTACAACATTAATGTATATTTCTAAAAAGAAAATACATTTCATTGATCTTTTAAATCTTAATCTATTTAACTTGTCTCATAACATAGAACAGAACTGATATGTTAACATTTATTTTTGCTTGTGAAAACACTCCCTCTTGACTATGGACACCAAGAAATGGCATGGTGTCTATGCTAAATGAGACTTCTAACAATACAGATTGTGACATAAATGTTTCATAATTATACAAAATGTTTTGGTAGTTATATCCTTGTCTGATGAACTTTCAATTAATATAATTGATGTTTCATTCAGCAAACAAGATTTGGAGATATATTCAAAAGGAGTGGATGTAACATATATTTTCTTACACTAAATTCCTCCTCATATACAGTACCTGGTATGTAGAACTGTCCATCTGGCCCCTGTGCATACTGCACTATGGTTGCACCAGTGGCAGCTGATGTTGTAGGGCTGGCATTGGTCATGGTCAATGTCTGGAGACCCTGTGCCACTGACGTGCCATCAGATGTGATCTGAATGGCACCTGAGGGAACCACTGTAACAGCAAAACTTGATATAAGATATGTGTACAAGTAAGCTTAAGATACATTAAAGAGTAGAAACAACTTTCTGTAATGATATATTGATTACCTTAAATATCTGTACCTATATCACATTAACTTTGAACTTTTTTATCTGAAATATAATTGCATTGATGCAAAATCCAAGGCTCTTAACAGTCTCAAGAGTTACAAAGCTGTTGTTTTTCTTGAAGCAAGTCAAAGAAAAAATCCTGTTAGCAAAGCAAGATAACATGAACTACTATGTACATGTAATGGAAATGGAAAATGTGTGTTATATTAATTGTCTTCCTTTGCTAATGCTTCTACCATGTTTGAATTGAAGAAATTACATTCAAAAATGTCATTTTCCTATATAAACACTTCCATCGTCACACCATCGTAATGAGAAGATATCTGAAATTTGAGTAAATTTGACCTCTTTGGCCCAGCGCATTAGCCCTTTGGGATCAACCAGGATAAAAAATGTGATTACCATCAAGCTGTCATCTTGTATTAATAATACTAACCAAGACAGTATCCTCTCCAATAAAAATACGCTCAAAAATGTATTTTATTCCAAAACAGATTATTGTAAACCTTACCCCCCTCCCCTGAGGGAAATGCAAGACATTGGGGTCATGAATTTACAATTTTGGTAAAACAGAGAATTTGATTCTAGAATACTTGAGTACCGAGATTAGTTTTGAAATTTCAACAACTTTACCCTTTTCGGGTCGGGACCACATAATCTACAAAAAGGGGACCATCCTGTGATTTAAAATCCAATGGAGGGGGTTATAACAGGCACAGCCGAAGAGAAGTAGATGCATTTATTATGGTTAGAATTCACTTTTCAATAAACGAAAATTAAAAAGTGAAAAGTCATTGAATTGTTCATATGTATATAAAACAATTTCACCACACCTATTCTCTATTGATAGAACTGCTTAAAGAAAACAGGCCATGGCATTCCATTATGTATCCCAGCTAATGTATGAAAACATTCTATGAATAATAATATGGCAGAAACTTTTTAGGGATTGGGCCACGAAAGAAAAATCAATCTAATAGAATGCACTATGCAAAACGAATCTTTAAAAGTATATTATGGTAGGTTTAAGTTCTTGTATGGATAATGTATTGCCAATGTGTAATGTGACAGTAAGAAACTGAAAGCCAAAGATAATAAGCTGAATACTAACGGTCACCTTGCTGGAACTGGACATTGCTGTGAGTGGATAAGTTAGTAGCTGCCTCTTGGCTCTCTCCATCCTGACTCTGGCTGCTGTTCGATTCCTCCTCTATTTTTGGCACAGGAGATGATGAGAGTTCATTAAGAATTTTTCTATTGATGAAAAAAAAGTATGTTAACAATTTCTTCAAATTTCTAATGCCATGTCACTTAAGAATTAAAACTGTCTTGATTGATAAATATTCATAACTTCATATTATTCCCGTTACTGTTACCTGACTATTATGAAATAAATAATTTCTTGTTGAATTATGTGTAATATGACCTAGAAGTATTGTAAGTGGCTGAAGGTCATGTGGTTTTCAAAGTGATGTCATTAAACTTAATGGCATCATGTATTTGACATCACAAATGAAAGAGACATATCATGAGAATATTGCCAAATTAGATTTTTATCAGTCTAATAAAGTGTTGTTTGTGTTGTGTGATAAAAAAAACATCACAATATGTCTCCAATTTATTAAAGATTGATGTTCTTTTTAAAGCGAGCCTCTGAGTCCGAGGTAAAATGAAGAATTTCCAATCAACACTGATGGATGGAAAAGTGTTCAGTTTTTCTTTGTCTGTTAGATTTTGACAATCAATAATATATGATTACAAGCTAGTTTGCATAAATAATGGAAATTTTCTGACTGATGATAACAGCAACCTCTATGCCAGATTAAAAAATCCAACAACATCTTTGAATGCCTAATAATGTTAAAGGACCTTAAATAAAAAGACAATGATTTTGTGGTACTATGTTTGACCTTTATTTGGTCTAACACTCCACATGGATTCCATAACCACTGCAGCAGAAAACTGATTTACTATCCCTCACCTATATGATGGTCGTCTGGACAAGATTTCTCTTTGTTTCTTCCTATCACATCCATCATTCATGTCATCATCAACTGCAGCTACCTGTAAAAAAAGTGTAACAAGATAATGCAAAGCATTATGTTATCCCCTCTGTCCCGCGGTTTTAAAGAGACACACAATCACATAATTAAATATGTTAACATCAGAACAAGTTTAATTCTTATTTGTCATTTTTAGTTGACTAGAGTACTATCTTGATGTCTGTACAAAGATTGAGTACCGGTAGTTACTTAGAACGGTTAAACAGAACTGGTCTGAAAAACTGTGATTTTGTCAATCTGTTTCCATGGTAAAAGAGAAAGTATTTAAATGGAAAACTTTCCCATAGCATAGCTAGCTTTATAAGAATTCATGGCTACAGTTGATGACACAATATTTCAACCTGAACTAACACAAGTTTAAATGAAAATGTTATTTTCATCTTGAAATAAACATTTTCCTTCATGAAAAAATAAAAACAGCTTTAATTTATATTCTTGCCTTCATGTCACAAATTATATGTATTTTAAAGATAAATTCTAAATGAAACAACATGCAGCATTAAAATGGTCTTCATGTGTTACAGTAGTTGCCACTGTTCAGTGTTGAGCCATAGATGCATCAATTCAATGCCAAATCATCATCAGTCATGCTCTAGTAAGGCTGCAAATTTCACTAATGTAAATGTTTACATTTACATTATAATTGTGAACACATAATAAAGACTAAAATGTGAAGGATCCTTACATCTGCCGATGACGTTTACTTTACTACCCGAGACTAAACACTGAGAGTGGTTTAACTATCTTTTTCCATGATATTAAACTTATCTATGTCACTCATCTCAGGAGCTTTGTATTGTAATTAAACTACTAAAACTGAAAGTAATGTGTCCTAAACATTCATCAACACCCACTTATGTACTTCACAAGGTGATTACATGGACTCAAACAAATTGTTTCAACTGTACAACATTGTCACATTGTGACCTGCCTCAATCATTTACCTTTGCTGGCAGTTTCCAGTTGCTATCAAGAGTAAAATAAGATCTACCTCAGCTTTTTTTTTTAAAATTCAGTGACTTTGAAAAAATCTTATTAATTTAATATTGGAATTGCTATTAGTATATTTTGCTTCTTTCATACTCAGCTCATCTTCTAATATGTACTGATTCTTGGTTATATTGTTTACATTTTAACTAATGGTAAACAAAAAGTGAAAATCCAAATCTGCAACAAGTGCACAAAACAAGTAACTTTTCCAGTGTATAGTAATAAAGTCCAACAAACAGTAAACTGTTGGTGAACTTAGGAATCTAAAATAAGTGTTGGGATGTCCTTATAGTTATACTCCAGGTTTGGTTATATCAGTACTTGTACTAAGACAACCGCAAAACGTTCAACTTGAAATATTGATGCTTGGTCGGTGGAAAAGAAAACACCAAACCTTGCTACACAACAGTCTAATGCAAGACAATAAAATCTATTCAGACTACAATTAATGAGCTAGTTAACACAAATATGTCTGGGTTTGGTTACGCTTTTTCAAATCTGATTTGCCCCTGTATTCTAGATATCCCAGTTACCCAGGTACTCATGTTTTTCACTGGGTCATGATTGGACACAAATTATAACACATTAGCAGGTTGATATTATTTGCATATGTTGTATGTAATCTTTACAATGACACTTGACTTTGTAAACTGTCAAGTGTAAAGCAAAGTCAAGATCAGTTAAATGTCACACAGGTCTATTACTTACTCGAACAACTTGAATTGTCTGTATGTTAGGACCTGCCGTCTGGATGACAGAAGGCTGGTTGGAGTGGATAACTGACTGCACTTGAACTGGCTGATTCAGAGATGGCATATGCACCACAGAAATGGCAGCTGGGTTCCCATCTAAGTCATCAGAATTCACATTCTCTGACATCCTCTTCGAAGTAGGCTGCAAAAACATCTAAATTGCTACAAAAAGATCAGAAAAAAAGAAAGGAAAACAAAATTATGTCTATGTACTTCCAATTTATTTTCTGCTATAGTGTGTGTACACAAATGTCACATATGAACACCTAAAACAAATAGGTATTATATTCCATCTATAATTACCGACACTTATTTTTTCTATAAATCATTTTCACTTTAAAAAAAATCAACAGTGCATAAAATGTTTCCTTTTAAACTTCAGTTATACTTAAAAAAAAAAAAAAAAAAGAAATGTACACTCAAACTGACAAATAAGGAGACGTTACAAATTTATCATTATTAGAAATAAGCATGGTATCAAATTTAAAATGTTTAATTTCCATAATTATACGTCGAGGCAGGTTAAAAGATTATCTTAAACTTCCAAGCAAAACTTTTATCTAAGTGCAATACTGTTTTCTCAAATACAGAATGCATGACCTTTTTTTTTACTTTGATAATCTATATTAAGATATTTTTTTTAAATTATCTTTTTAAAATAGGCCTATTCATCATTTTTTAATATCTGGGTCGAGATAAAATTCTATCTTCGGATTACGAATTGTTTATTCATTCATCACAAAGTAAAATATCATACTTAATCATATTTTTTACGGCAATCGTCCACGCATTTAATATTTCAAAGTTTTCTCGCAAGTTGCTCTTGTATATAGGGTCAATCTTAAAATTCGTAAAGATGTATTCCAAATAAGGAAGCACCCGACGATGTCTTTGACGTAGTAAAGACAACGTAACGAAGCGTACCTATTTATAATGTCCCATTCATGGAAACTCCGTAGGTTTGCAGATCACTTCCCGGCAAAAGTCAGTGCTAAACAAGTTGTGTTTAGCCATCGCACAGGAAAAAATTCTTTCGACGAAACAATTTCAACCTTGTTCTTTTTGTTGAATTTGTCAGATATTATCCACTGAGATGTTATCATGTTTGACACCACGCTTGATTGTTGTGTTTCGTCAATCGAGTACTTACCAGTTACGTACTTTTCGTCACCAACTTTGCAGCAATCGGAGTGGATAAATTTGCAGAATACGTAGTCGCCACGTCAAAATACAACAGCAGCGTCACGACCCTGAACAACAAGACCGCATAACACTGTATTCATACACCCGGATTTCCACAATATACCTTTTTCATTGGTCGATGAATATAGAATGACGTCATTCCAGCCAAAATTGAGAACTACTTTTTTGTGTGTTCTCGTAAGTGATTTGCGTCTTTGGTTTTATATCACAGTTATGTATAGGTAAATACTCTCACGTGAAAAATCTATACTGATTGATATTTTCCAATGAAAACTTTAGCGAGAATTGCTGAACAAGTCTGTTCGTTGAGAGCATCTATAGGTACTATATTTGACAGCGGCTATGCAAGTGATGGAATGCAATGTACTTCGGTCGTGAATCTGAAGGGGTTGCCCTTTTGTACACAAGGCGAGAAACCGCCTGAAGTGGTGGAAAATACTTTGAAGTGAATATCTCTGCCTATATTGAAATACATTTATGATAGAACTTTCTTTGTTCATTCTATTTGAATTACAGCCAATCTCGCACAGTAATTAATCTAAGAAGACCACCCCTTTCTGGATGGACTGTTCCATTAAATCAGCACACTTAATGGCCGATTTCCTCTCTCACAAATGTGTGGGCGATTTGCCAGTGGTTTAGCCAATGCGGAAACAATATCAATTCAATTACCAAAACACACTAGATTAACCGCGTTTTGATTTATGAAACGTGTAAAAACTATAATATGTAAGGAATTATTCGCATGTACGTATATCCCTGGTTTGACCTACTTCGGAAAACCGTCCTGATGAAAAAGAATAACTTAATTGAAAGAAAATCCCCTAAAAATGCAATTATATCGCAGTTTGCAGACGCTTTTCTGAGTGAAGAAAACTTGCATGTTCTAGATATACGTGTTCAATTTGCTGGTGTGTATTGTAGACAACACCTTTGAAAACATTCTCGGATCTGGAGTTGGGCCCTACATGGTATGTGACTGGCAGATATGGCAATTAGGTGGTCTATATTTTAATGCAACTTTATAGCTAAGCTGACCGGATTGAATAAATTATGCTACGGAATGTTTTTTATTATTATTGTTATAAAAGGAAAACGGGCAATAACCTATATTCTTTTCTAAAAGAGATGATAAGAACGCTTATCCAATCGGGGGAAAAAAAAACAAAAAAACTGAAACAGCGAACGTTCAATTTCGAATTGAAGTGTGGACGGAGCCGTGGGCCGGATGGCGCAGTGTCAACTCAGTTCACCTTTAGAACAGCGTCCGGGTCCGATTGCCGGGACGGATGTATAAAAGGTATGCAGTCACCTGCCTGTCGACGACGTCGCCAGAGAATGGACAGGACAGTCGATTGGACAATGTCCGGCAACGGGTAGAGTCACGGAGACTAATCATCATCATCATCATCTGCCTGCTGACCACGTGGGCTTGGTCCCAAGTGCCCGCGGTTTCCTCCCCTTCTCGCGTTTCCATCCGCGCAAACAAGAGCATTAATAGCTGATCAGCAATTTTATTTATAATGTTATTTGGGATTTTCATATCAATTTCAAATGTTGATAACTTCAAATATCGGCTAAAAACAGTGTAACCACGTGTTGAACTGACAGACAGGCGAAGGGACAAGCGAGAAGAAACCTATATGCGATTCCTTCCATTAGCGGTAGACCCATCCGCATCTTTCCTGATTGGAGCGAAGGTTGTGGTTATAATTCCATCAAAATCCTAAGTAAATGAGCGCCATTCTGATTATAACTCCTTCCAGCTCTCAAGTAAATGGGCGCCATTCTTGTTACAGTTCCTTCCGTTTGTAAAGTAAATTAGTGTCATTCCAGGTTATAATTCCTTTCGTCTGTTCAGTGAATGAGCGCCATTCCTGGTTATAATTCCTTTCGTCTGTTCAGTGAATGAGCGCCATTCCTGGTTATAATTCCTTTCGTCTGTTCAGCGAATGAGCGCCATTCCTGGTTATAATTCCTTTCGTCTGTTCAGTGAATGAGCGCCATTCCTGGTTATAACTCCTATCGTCTGTTCAGTGAATGAGCGCCATTCCTGGTTATAATTCCTTTTATTGAACGGAACAAGCTAGAAGATGACAGTAGATGTACTGTATTTACTGATGTTGCAAGTGCACCACAAAAAGAGGCATATATTTGAGTACGTGTCACAGTTTTATCAAATCCTGACGTCACAATCGGCTCGAGTTCCTTTTATGTAGGATTTTATACACCTTCATTTTTTTTATTTGAACAGATTTTATTGAACACTGAAATTCAATTGGATTGGGCACAAGTTTTCCAACTTGCATCAAGCTCTTTCCCCATAAAGTTTGACAAAATACATAATGACAAGACAAAACGACGTGTTTAAATACAAAATTACAAGGAGAGAGAGAGTTAAATATGCAATTTATGTTTTTAAGTGTACACCAATCTCTCCTAAACCGGACAACACTGTTTAGTATTAGTTACACTGTACACTTTTCAAGGCCTTCCTTGATAAGTAATTTCTGAATCTGTACATTTTTTTATTAAAGGCGGCTGAAATGAAAAAAGCATCGATTAAAAAAATGAATAAATAATTGTAATGAGTTTCTTAAAATTACATAAAAAAAACCAAATTTAATATCCTTTACATCACATGGTCGATCATTCAGGCAAACATTGTAGATTTTCGAAAACGAGTCGACCCTATATCCATGACTACGGTACGTGACAATACAGTGAGTGCGCGACATTTCACTTCTAAACCTGACTTTACAATAGGCCTTTAGTATAATACCATACGTATACAGAATTATTCACGGAATGACAACTTAACAAGGCAGCCATGTGATAAAAGATAAGGGATGCGAGAAGATGCTAGGCGAGACAAGAATATAGGATTTAAAACGTTTTTTTAAGTACGGTCTCCGGTGGTTGCATAGATCGGCGGTATCCTAACCACTTTTGAAATTCTACCGTTCCATCGATTCTTTATCGTTGAGAAGTCGTTTCAGTATATTTGTTCCAGTGGATTGTCAACACCGATTTCAAGTATATCAATTTTTTAACGAATTTTAACCTCTATTTCTTGTTTAACGTGGTCAAGATCAATTGTTGTTATTTTAAGAGGATGGTCAACATCAGTTACCAGTATATGTGCTTTAGAGTGGATAGTCAACATCCCATACCAGTATATATGCTTTAGAGCGGAGAATCAACATCAGTTACCAGTATGTGCTTTAGAACGGAGAATCAACATCCCTTTTCAGTATATGTGCTTTAGAGCGGAGAATCAACATCAGTTACCAGTATATGTGCTTTAGAACGGATAGTCAACATCCTTTTCCAGTATGTGAGCTTTAGAGCGTAGAATCAACATCAGTTACCAATATATGTGCTTTAGAGAGGATGGTCAACATCAGTTACCAGTATATGTGCTTTAGAGAGGATAGACAACATCAGTTACCAGTATATGTGCTTTAGAGAGGATAGACAACATCGGTTACCAGTATATGTGCTTTAGAGAGGATAGACAACATCGGTTACCAGTATATGTGCTTTAGAGAGGATAGTCAACATCCTTTACCAGTATATGTGCTTTAGAGAGGATAGTCAACATCCTTTTCCAGTATATGTGCTTTAGAGTGGATAGTCAACATCAGTTACCAGTATGTGCTTTAGAACGGAGAATCAACATCCCTTTTCAGTATATGTGCTTTAGAGCGGAGAATCAACATCAGTTACCAGTATATGTGCTTTAGAGAGGATGGTCAACATCCTTTTCCAGTATAAGTGCTTTAGACGGATAGTCAACATCGGTTACCAGTATATGTGCTTTAGAGAGGATAGTCAACATCCTTTAACAGTATATGTGCTTTAGAGTGGAGAATCAACATCAGTTACCAGTATATGTGCTTTAGAACGGATAGTCAACATCCTTTTCCAGTATATGTGCTTTTAAGGTGGATAGTCAACATCCTTTTCCGGTATATGTGCTTTTAAGGTGGATAGTCAACATCCTTTTCCGGTATATGTGCTTTAGAGTGGATAGTCAACATCAGTTACCAGTATATGTGCTTTAGAACGGATGGTCAACATCCCTTTCCAGTATATGTGCTTTTAAGGTGGATAGTCAACATCCTTTTCCAGTATATGTGCTTTAGAGTGGATAGTCAACATCAGTTACCAGTATATGTGCTTTAGAGTGGATAGTCAACATACCAGTATATGTGCTTTTTCAACATCCCAGTATATGTGCTTTTAAGGTGGATAGTCAACATCCTTTTCCAGTATATGTGCTTTAGAGTGGATAGTCAACATCAGTTACCAGTATATGTGCTTTAGAGTGGATAGTCAACATCCTTTACCAGTATATGTGCTTTAGAACGGATAGTCAACATTCTTTTCCAGTATATGTGCTTTTAAGGTGGATAGTCAACATCCTTTTCCAGTATATGTGCTTTAGAACGGATAGTCAACATCAGTTACCAGTATATGTGCTTTAGAGCGGAGAATCAACATCAGTTACCAGTATATGTGCTTTAGAACGGATAGTCAACATCAGTTATCAGTATATGTGCTTTAGAACGGATAGTCAACATCCTTTTCCAGTATATGTGCTTTTAAGGTGGATAGTCAACATCAGTTACCAGTATATATGGATAGTCAACATCCTTTTCCAGTATATGTGCTTTTACGGTGGATAGTCAACATCCTTTTCCAGTATATGTGCTTTAGAACGGATAGTCAACATCAGTTACCAGTATATGTGCTTTAGAGAGGATGGTCAACATCCTTTACCAGTATATGTGCTTTAGAGAGGATAGTCAACATCAGTTACCAGTATATGTGCTTTAGAGAGGATGGTCAACATCCTTTTCCAGTATAAGTGCTTTAGAGAGGATAGACAACATCGGTTACCAGTATATGTGCTTTAGAGAGGTGCATCAGTTTCCAGTATATGTGCTTTAGAGTGGATAGTCAACATCAGTTACCAGTATATGTGCTTTAGAACGGATAGTCAACATCCTTTTCCAGTATATGTGCTTTTAAGGTGGATAGTCAACATCCTTTTCCAGTATATGTGCTTTAGAGTGGATAGTCAACATCAGTTACCAGTATATGTGCTTTAGAACGGATAGTCAACATCCTTTTCCAGTATATGTGCTTTTCCAGTATATGTGCTTTTAAGGTGGATAGTCAACATCAGTTACCAGTATATGTGCTTTAGAGTGGATAGTCAACATCCTTTTCCAGTATATGTGCTTTTAAGGTGGATAGTCAACATCCTTTTCCAGTATATGTGCTTTAGAACGGATAGTCAACATCAGTTACCGGTATATGTGCTTTAGAACGGATAGTCAACATCAGTTACCAGTATATGTGCTTTAAAGTGGATAGTCAACATCAGTTACCAGTATATGTGCTTTAGAGTGGATAGTCAACATCCTTTTCCAGTATATGTGCTTTTACGGTGGATAGTCAACATCCTTTTCCAGTATATGTGCTTTAGAACGGATAGTCAACATCAGTTACCAGTATATGTGCTTTAGAGTGGATAGTCAACATCCTTTACCAGTATGTGCTTTACAGAGGACAGACTACATCCTTTACCAGTATATGTGATTTGGAGAGGATAGACAACATCGGTTACCAGTATATGTGCTTTAGAGTGGATAGTCAACATCAGTTACCAGTATATGTGCTTTATATGTCAACATCCTTTTTTATGTGAGAGTGGATAGTCAACATCAGTATATGTGCTTTTTCAACACCAGTATATGTGCTTTAGAGTGGATAGTCAACATCCTTTTCCAGTATATGTGCTTTTAGAGGTGGATAGTCAACATCCTTTTCCAGTATATGTGCTTTGTCAACTTTACCAGTATATGTGCTTTAGAGAGGATGGTCAACATCCTTTACCAGTATATGCGCTTTAGAGAGGACAGACTACATCATTTACCAGTATATGTGCTTTAGAGTGGATAGTCAACATCCTTTTCCAGTATATGTGCTTTATGATGCTTTCAACATCCTTTACCAGTATATGTGCTTTAGAGAGACTACATCCTTTGGATGGTCAACATCCTTTACCAGTATATGCGCTTTAGAGAGGATAGTCAACATCAGTTACCAGTATATGTGCTTTAGAGTGGATAGTCAACATCCTTTACCAGTATATGTGCTTTCAACATCATCGGTTACCAGTATATGTGCTTCAGAGTGGATAGTCAACATCAGTTATCAGTATGTGCTTTAGAGTGGATAGTCAACATCCTTTACCAGTATGTGCGCTTTAGGTGGATAGTCAACATCCTTTTCCAGTATATGTGCTTTAGAACGGATAGTCAACATCAGTTACCAGTATATGTGCTTTAGAGTGGGATAGTCAACATCCTTTACCAGTATATGTGCTTTAGAGAGGATAGTCAACATAGTTACCAGTATATCAGTTACCAGTATATGTGCTTTAGAGAGGATGTGCAGTATTGTGCTTTAGAGAGGATAGTCAACATCGGTTACCAGTATATGTGCTTTGGAGAGGATAGACTACATCGGTTACCAGTATATGTGCTTTAGAACGGATAGTCAACATTCTTTTCCAGTATATGTGCTTTTAAGGTGGATAGTCAACATCCTTTTCCAGTATATGTGCTTTTAAGGTGGATAGTCAACATCCTTTTCCAGTATATGTGCTTTAGAACGGATAGTCAACATCAGTTACCAGTATATGTGCTTTAGAGCGGAGAATCAACATCAGTTACCAGTATATGTGCTTTAGAACGGATAGTCAACATCAGTTACCAGTATATGTGCTTTAGAGTGGATAGTCAACATCCTTTTCCAGTATATGTGCTTTTACGGTGGATAGTCAACATCCTTTTCCAGTATATGTGCTTTAGAACGGATAGTCAACATCAGTTACCAGTATATGTGCTTTAGAGAGGATGGTCAACATCCTTTACCAGTATATGCGCTTTAGAGAGGATAGTCAACATCAGTTACCAGTATATGTGCTTTAGAGTGGATAGTCAACATCAGTTACCAGTATATGTGCTTTAAAGAGGACAGACTACATCCTTTACAAGTATGTGCTTTAGAGAGGATAGACAACATCGGTTACCAGTATATGTGCTTTGGAGAGGATAGACTACATCGGTTACCAGTATATGTGCTTTAGAGAGGATAGACAACATCGGTTACCAGTATATGTGCTTTGGAGAGGATAGACTACATCGGTTACCAGTATATGTGCGGTTACCAGTATATGTGCTTTAGAGAGGATAGTCAACATCCTTTTCTAGTTTGTTTCACAGTGGATGTTCAAGAATTTCTTTTACTTAGATGCGTATCAGTTTCAAGTATGTTAGATCTTGGGTGCATGTCTATTGTAAGTAATTCACATGCAGCTATTTTTTGTAATGTTATTTCCATCCATTTTTATTACAACCCCAACAAGTTGCTCTTGAACCTCCTTATCTAAAACTCCTGAGGTAATCTTTTCATTGGAGAGATAATAAGGTTAAACTGTATACATATTCTTAAAAAATCATTACAAAATTGTAGCAATTGTATGGACTTGTACATACTTGAGATCTATGATCATAGCAGTAAACTTATTGTGCAATTTCCCTATAATTATGGTAACAACCTAGTAATCAGCTAATGATTTCTGTGATAAGAAATCCTAAAATGAACACAAGTCTTCAACTTGTGAAATTTTGATAATGCAGAAATAGATTTCAATCATTATCAACAATCTAAAATAGTTACAACACAAACAAATCCATAACAAATCAACCATAGGTTTAAATATTTTTATTTCAACTTGTATGACAGAGGGACATGTTGTTTAAAAACATCCCTTTGTACACAACCTGAAACTTGTAAACTCATTCACCTAGACAAACAGCACTATGTTTTTCTTCCTTGTTTCAAAACAAAAAACACATCCTTTAGTATTATCACCAAAGAGCTTCCAACGAATCCGGCTTCCAATTTGATAATGAAAGTCCAACAAATTTTTCTTGTTGGTTTTGTAAGTATTCACACACACATTCAGCTTCTGACACAGTTTATTATATAAAATGGTCTATGTTTTTTTATCTTATTACGACTGCTCTTCTGCCAACCTGTCTGCCTTGGCTACCACCTCTTCAATAGATCCCACAAGGTAGAATGCAACCTCAGGCAAATGGTCATAATTTCCTGCAAGAAGATTACAAAAACATTCAGAATTTGGTATTTGTCAACATCAGACAGCATTTTTTTTCAGTTTTTAAAAGTTTTGATTGTTTCTAGACAAGCTATCTTACTTATACAAAAACAATGACTGAATTTTTTCTTCATTTGAGATTTGGAGATAACACTACATTCTTTGATTTAGAAGAAACATGATAAACTAAATAAAACCTGAAGCATACAGCAGTTTGGAAATTACAAATGAATCTTAGGTGATCAAAAAACTTGTTCTTTGAAAGAATTGGGGCAAGGAGGAGCTCATACAATATGGAGAATAGATCTTCATAATAGGGACATATATATATGTATTATGCTAGTTTCAGATCATTTCAAGCATTTTCTGTTGGTACTCTCTCAGTTTACAAACATACCAGCTAAAATGTCCTTGAATCCTTTGATGGTCTCTTTGAGTGGTACATATTTGCCCTCCTGACCTGTGAACACCTCAGCCACCTGGAAGGGCTGTGACAGGAACTTCTGCATCTTACGAGCCCTGATCACAGTCATCTTGTCATCCTCAGACAACTCGTCCATACCCAGGATAGCAATGATATCCTGGAGGGACTTGTAGTCCTGCAAGCAAACAATACCATATCCTCAATAACCAGACAATAGCTATAATGTTTAAGAAACATACAGTGGTTCCATAAGATTTCCATATATTTCAAAAGACCTTGTACATAAACATTTTCAGTAAAAAATTTCATGGAGAAAAATATTTTTTTTTGCAGGGAAATTGATGTACAAGTATATTTTTTTTTCTCATCTTCCCCGAAACCATTAATTCTTACATGCAAAACACTACTCTCAAAGCAACATTTCTCAAAGAAATACTTGTGCTTCACTCCTTACGAAATCCAAACAGCTGAAGGGAAGTCCTTACCTGCAATACTTTTTGTACACCACGAGCAACAACATAGTGCTCCTCTCCCACCACGTTGGCATCAAGAATACGGGAGATGGAGTCAAGGGGATCCACAGCAGGGTAGATACCCAACTCAGAAATACCTCTGGACAACACAGTGGTGGCATCCAAATGGGCAAATGTGGTGGCAGGAGCAGGATCAGTCAAATCATCAGCAGGTACATAGATAGCCTGAAACATGTGGAATAGTTGCTATTAATTCTAGCATTTAGACAATTCACCCTTGCTGGTCTTCTTCAGCATTGATGTAGGATTTTTTATGGTGGGTCCAGAGCACCATATTCAATATTTTGATGAGTCCAATTACAATACTTAGTGGGATCTCAAGATTTAATTGAAAGAAAAGGAAAGCTAGAGTCAAGGAACATTTGAGTTTCAAAACATTGTACCTGTACTGAGGTGATGGATCCCTTCCTTGTGGTGGTAATTCTTTCCTGCATGGTACCCATGTCTGTGGCTAGTGTAGGCTGGTAACCTACAGCAGATGGGATACGACCCAGCAAGGCAGACACCTGGATAAAATACGAAGCATTTGATTGACACCAGTGATATGGCCAAACTTTGCTATACTAATCAATTGCACCTTTAAGCAGGGGTGTACCTGTCTCGGGTATACTTTTCAAGAAAAATTGTAGAATGTCTTAAGAAATTTCATATGCCTTATGACCCTCAACAAAAATGTTTTAGATATAAATGGCCTCACTGACCATGCTAATTATTATCATTGTTGTCAGCTGTATTGCTTTTTCTCAAGACTTTTGGGTCTGGCATGTTGTTGAATCCTTTTACCTCTGAGCCAGCCTGAGTAAATCTGAAAATGTTGTCAATGAAGAGCAATACATCCTGTCCTTCCTGGTCACGGAAATACTCGGCTACAGTCAAACCTGTAAGGGCGACACGTGCACGGGCACCTGGGGGCTCGTTCATCTGACCGTATACCAGGGATACCTGCAATATGACAATTATTTCTATTATCATGCCCCAATTGTACCGCAAACTAGAGCAAAAGAAAATACAGATGATGTCCTTTAAATATAGGTCAGACTGGCACAGCATCTTTTGTCAGATCAGGAATAGGTGGTCTTACAATATAGGCAGCTGTACAATAGATTCTGAGTTGATAAGAGGCTACTTATATCAATGACAAGAAACTGTTCACAGATTAACTGGACAATGATTATTTCCGTAAAATGATGCCTTTCTGGGTTCTCAAACTGGTGCCCACCTTGGATGAGTCATCAGTCAGACTGATGACTTTGGATGTGATCATTTCGTAGTACAGATCGTTTCCTTCACGGGTTCTCTCTCCTACACCAGCAAACACGGAGTAACCACCATGAGCTTTGGCAACGTTGTTGATCAGTTCCATAATGAGTACAGTTTTACCTACTCCTGCACCTCCGAACAAACCTGCATTACAAAACCCAACCAACTTTAGATAAAATCATCTATTAAAAAGCATCACAACTTAATCATAAAAAATAAAACAAAAACATTATGTCTGTCCTTGAGAATTCATCCATCAAAGAAAAATTTCACAATATCAGTATTTAAATAGATCTACAATTACTTCAAAATTCAAGAGTTGATCATGTACAAAAAATATGACAGGAGACATGCAAATGAAATCTAAAACAGAATCTTATTTTACCAACAGTTCAGAATTAAATCCTATCATTTTCTTTTTGGTGTTGTTATTGTTGTTTTGTGTTCATGCCCTCCAAAACTCCATGCAGACTTGCATAGGTAAATAACAATGACCTATAGCTTACCAATTTTCCCACCCTTGGCATATGGAGCCAGCAAGTCTACCACTTTGATTCCTGTCTCCAAGATTTCCTGTGTTACACTCATCTCCACAAAGTCAGGGGCTTCAGCATGAATTGATGCAAAGCTAGTAAATAAAAAATATTTCTATGTTATTCTAAAAATACAACCATACCATTACATTATCACATCTAGTAACAATCTGAGATATCACGAAATCAAGTAGGAAAACATCAGTTTAAGTCAGACTCTCACTACAGAATACATCGGTTGAAAATAAGAAATGCTCAACATTAAAACGCTCACTGTTTTGTTTGGAAGGGGCCCCTTTCGTCAATGGGTTCACCAATGACATTCATGATTCGACCCAGTGTGGCAGGGCCGACTGGAATCCTAATGGGGGAACCGATGTCCAGACAGTTGGTGCCACGCACTAGACCCTCGGTACCATCCATAGCAATTGTTCGTACAGTGTTCTCTCCTGAAAATATGAAAATTTGTATGAAGCATTTGTACACAAGATTCATATTTACATCAAATACAGAAGCACGGACTTTCAAAATGAGACACTTTTACTGTTCCCCTTCTGAGTAAAGGATTTTCATTTGCATTGAAGACTTTCTCTACTATTTCTATTCTTTTTTCATTCACTGGAACTTTTCGTTTCCTGCCGATGTTAGTTTAGATTGATCAATCCATTTTTACAACTGGTTTATTCAGAGGGTTGCCGTAATAATAAAGGTAATGTAAGAAAAAGGTCTTCATGTTGACAACTATACTTTTGAAGTGAAAACAGGAATCATTAGTACCTTACTATCATTCCATTTGGACACAATATTCTTTGCCATAAATATCTCACACTGGTGAAAACAGAAGTTCAGTACACGTTGGGTGAGTGTCAGCATTTGTGAATCTGACCCGAAAGATGGCATCACAACACCTGTTTTCTTAAAATTTTAGCAATGTAAACCAATGTTACCTTGTTACTATTAAAAATGAAAAAGTACCCCCAGCTATTTTAATTAATAGAAATGAAGTTATCAACATGCATTTATAAAGTTTATCGAGATGAAATCATAATCTGAACAAAAAATATGCTAATATTTACTTTATTTACATGAATTTAGATGCTTACATTCCCCCCTACCCCACCTAAAAGGAAATCTAAATGATACAACTTTAAAATCGAATTAACTTCCTTAAAACAGGAACTGTAAACTAATCACATGAAAATAAAGATATGTTCAACATCAAGGAAAGGGACATACCACATTACAGTATCGCCAAAATACATGGCAGAACCTCATCATCAAAGAATAGCATGAAACTTAGAAAACAGAAATTCAGTACACGTTGGGTAAGTGTCAGCATTTATGAATCTGACCCGAAAGATCGCATCATAACATCTGTTTTCTGGTAAAGAAAGAATTTTTATCAATTTTTCTCGGTTACTTGAATTGCACTTAAGTTACTTAACATGCACTTTAGGAGTTTCTCAAAAAGAAATTTCATTTGAACAGAAACTTTCTTAAATACATAGCAGGTTTACAAAAAATTTGTCTGTTTTCTGGTAAAGAAAGAATTTTTATCCAAAACGTTTCCTAAATGATTTTTCCCAGTTACTTTTTTTGCACTTTAGTTACTGACTTTTTTTGCACTTTAATTACTGAACAAGCATTTAAAGTTTTAAAGTAAATCACCATTGCTCAGAAACTTACTTATATATCTAGTTTGCTGACAAAATATATAAATGCCAACTCTCCTCCCTCCCAAGAAATTTAAAGCAAATGAAATCAATATACCTGTACAATCACACTAACTTCCATAAAATAAGAACTGTAAACTGACCACATTTAAAGATATATCCAACATCATGGCCAGTAACAAACCCCATTTTTATCTCTCAAAATACATGGCAGAACCTCATCAATGGACGATGTGAATTTTAGAAAACAGAAATTCAGTACACGTTGGGTAAGTGTCAGCATTTATGAATCTGACCCGAAAGATCGCATCATAACATCTGTTTTCTGGTAAAGAAAGAATTTTTATCAATTTTTCTCGGTTACTTGAATTGCACTTAAGTTACTTAACATGCACTTTAGGAGGTTCTCAAAAAGAAATTTCATTTGGACAGAAACTTTCTAAAATACATAGCAAGTTTACAAAAAATTTGTATTGAATTCCTCCCCACATCCCCCCGAAAAGAAAATGAAAATAAAACATCTACAAAATCACATTAACTTCCATATAACTGCAACTGTAAACTGACCACATGAAAATTAAGATATGTTCAACATCATGGCAGGTAAAATACCCCATTTTTATCTCACAAAATACATGGCAGAACCTCATCAATGGACGATGTGAATTTTAGAAAACAGAAATTCAGTACACGTTGGGTAAGTGTCAGCATTTATGAATCTGACCCGAAAGATCGCATCACAACATCTGTTTTCTGGTAAAGAAAGAATTTTTATCCAAAAAGTTTCGTAACTGATTTTTCCAAATTACTTTTATTGCACTTTAGTTACAGAACAAGCATTTAAAGTGTTAAAGGAAATCACCATCGCTCAGAAACTTACTTATATATCTAGTTTGCTTACACAAAATTTGAATGCCAACTCTCCTCCCTCCCAAGAAATTTTAAGCAAATGAAATTAATATACCTGTAAAATCACATTAACTTCCATAAAATAAGAACTGTAAACTGACCACATTTAAAGATATATCCAACATCATGGCCAGTAACAAACCCCATTTTTATCTCTCAAAATACATGGCAGAACCTCATCAATGGACGATGTGAATTTTAGAAAACAGAAATTCAGTACACGTTGGGTAAGTGTCAGCATTTATGAATCTGACCCGAAAGATCGCATCATGATATCTGTTTTCTGGAAATTAAATAATTCTTATCTAATGTCTCCAAAAATGATTTTCCCAATAATTTGTATAAATCACTGTAGTTAGCAAACATGCCTTCTTTAAAACACAGGAGTTTAATTATTCTTGATTGAACATTGAATTATGACAAAACACCTGAACTAGTGTTGGGAAGATTCTCTGTTATAATCAATGATTAATTACTTTGTTACAAGTGACAAATACAAGCGAGGTTGCTCTCCAAAAGAATAAAATCCATAAAGTATGTTAAAAATAAGCATGTGAACTATACGAAAACATTCTAATTTTTTTGGTCCAGAATGAAATGATTGTCAAAGTAAGAAGTTCTAAACATAAGGAATACAGCAATGTATGTAAATGCAGACAGATGTATGTAGGAGATGTCTTAAAAGTGAACAAAACAGATAATGTTGGTCAGACAGAAGTAGAGCAGATCTCTACCTAGACAAGGGAAAGGCAACTCAAACAGTTTTAGTTCTATTGTTGTTGCATAAACAACAAACATATGTTAATATCAATTAATAATACACATTTTACACTTCATTGTGTCTATGTAACAAGACAGCTCTGCACAAGGACTTGAGAAATTTCTTAGTTCAACTATGCCATAGTTAATGACATTAATCTGGAAATGGCACTAAATGGGTTTGTAATGGACAATCAGAAAGTTGCTTTGAACTCTCAATTATAACTTACCAACCGATTCTAGACTCAAATGTCAACACATAATAATGAAAGTTTTGATGTCAAACTATTTAGCAGATGCAACAGAAATAGACTCATCAGAAAAAAAAGAGTGAAAGTTGTTTTATCAAAGACAACTTTATGAATTTACAAAATCCAAATTGACTGAAAAATAGATAAAAAGTGGACAATGAAACTATCTGGGTTACCTAAATGCTGAGCGACCTCAAGGATAAGCCTTGGTGATCGGTTTTCCACCTCCAAAGCATTGAGGATTGGTGGTAGTTCATCATCAAACTGGACATCTACCACAGCACCAATTACAGCCACGACTTTTCCTGATGGTGTGCTGGCCTTAGCCTTGGCTGCTTCTGCTGCATAATCACCTGTTTATAAGACACATGGGAAAGTTAGAAATATTCAATATAGTAAAATATTTCATGAAAACCATCAATATCGTTTATTCTACAGAGATGATGTTGTTTGTTAAACTTGAGAATAAAAACATTTTCATTTCACCCTTTCAGATACTTGTAACAACTGCAAGTCCTGCAAGATACTATCTTGAAATAAAACACGTTTCTTGACAACCTGGTCCGAAGTAGGTTAATGTCAGTTAAACTTTGCAAACGTTGAATTTAGAGCATCATAACACAATATTTTAGTTTGAAACTTTTTTTTTATTACTAAATGACATTTTTTGTCCGTTTTCGTCTTTGACGGACTGTGACCTTTGCAGAGCCACGTCAAGTGCAAACAATTAACATTTCAAAGAACCAATTTGACAAACTTTTTAGAGCACGGGGCATTAAAAAGACTTACAAGTTATGATAATTCTTAACTCCATAGCATGAATCAAAATAAAACAGACTGTAAAATAAAGTAACCTTTGTCGAGAGTCAAGGACAACAACATAGCAATAGAGCCGGGCATGTTTTTGCGGACACCGGCTTTTTTCAATCATGTATATCTTTGAATTTTGAGTTTTGCAAATATCGACACATGAACTTACGGGTTGTGAAGAAGCTTGGTACTGCTCTTACAGCTGACTTTGTTGCTGCTGGGGTTGAAAAACCACCTTTTGTGGCTTTCCAAGCCCCGCAACATGCTCTCCTTACAGCATGCATCATGGCGGCAGGGTAAGGACGTTAGTCACGTGACTCCAACTGTACTGTGGGATTGAAATATAGTCTATATCTGATTTGTTGAAGGAGCGGATAATTTGACAGTTATAGACCGTTTCTTTTAAATACATAATCAACATGGCTATGTAGCATAAAATGATTTTCATAAAATGCAACGAATTTATTTTCGTTTCCCCGCCCTTAATAGTGGGTATATGCATATCAGGAAAGCAGGCAAATATTTTGTAGTCTTCAATAGGACGAGGAATTATGGAAATCACAGATCCTACAATACTTTTGGTAATGTGGTACACATGTTATTAACATAGCCATTTGTGATCGATAGTGGTTTCCGTGGTTTTTAACAACATCCACCCCAACTACCTCTTGTTAAAGTGTTAGTGTATCGTTTTATAAGATTTAAATAAGAAAGACATTAGCACCTAAATAAGAAAATGTCGAAAACCGCATGTAAATTGATTCACTACGACCGATGATATGGCCTGTCAATCATCCCAGTTTGCACCTGACTGGTAAAGCCAATCAGAGTGTAGCGGATATGTGTGTAGTGTAGTGCACATGAAATCGTGACGTCACAAGGTGAACACATTCAACATGGATGCCTACAGCGATAGTGGAAGCGATGGGACAGAAGACTCACAATCAGATTGCGACCTTCATATGGGATACTCTTCTTCTGATTTTGAAGTGGAGCATTCTGAAGGTATTCGACCTTATCGTTTTGAGCCAGAGCTAGGAAGTGACGACGATGAAGAAAGCGGCAATCCGCCATCGGCAATCGAGGACCGCTTGGGCTCAACCGAATGGTACGTAGACCTATATTAAGGCCCAATATAAGAATACCTTGATACTTACGGCCTTTTAATGGCCAAAGTATTTTTATTGAGCCTTAAAATTTTCGTTAAACGGAACCGTCAACTTTGCCTTCATGTATATTATAACATAACTTAACCAGGCAACATAAAACTATATCGCTGGACGAGTAATCTCGTCACTACGAACTTGGTCGGCTTGCCCATAAAGGATATGCGATGTTGTTAACCTAACATCTATACTGAGTATATATTTTTCCATCTATAAATTATCAGTTATTATTATATTAATTATTCTGTCAATAAGAATATATATAGGCCTGATCTCAATCTCTACAAAATATGTTATTGTGTACCAATGGTAATGTTGTTTGGTGAGTTTTGTAGGGAAAATATCCAGAGCATCTTGACAGAGGAAGTTGTATCTGCTCAAAAATAAATATTAAAATCCATCTACACCATTTGAAAACTACTAAATTCTGCTTGGAGCAAATAAGTTAACTAGGAAGTAAACACAGATTAGACTTCAGAGCAGCATGGAGAAGCTGCAAAACCACTTGGGACAAACACAGATTATGTTTTAGTGTTTTTTTGTTATATTTAATCCTTCACAAGGACAAATCAACTTTATTTCATATAAATATTCCTGTTGACAAAATATCCTTTGACTGATGTGATGAACACATGAAATAACACCTAGAATATCTAATAAAAAAAATAAGGGCAATCCAAAAAATCAGTATTTCTGGGAATTTATTTGGTTTTAGAGTAGAACTACTCTGTAACAAATATAACTTTCAATACCAAACA
The DNA here is from genome assembly GCF_031769215.1 of Ylistrum balloti. Classification (NCBI taxonomy): domain Eukaryota; kingdom Metazoa; phylum Mollusca; class Bivalvia; order Pectinida; family Pectinidae; genus Ylistrum; species Ylistrum balloti. Next base: position 109,532 of record NW_026782841.1, read on the forward strand.
ACTTTCAATAACAAATGCAATTTCCAATAACAATCTCTAACAATGCTTATGCGTTAAACATAATTCAGAATGACTATTTTACAGGTGCAAATGTGAAAACTGTCGAGAGATGCCAACAGTCCCTGAAAGTATTTGTTGCACTGAAATTGCACAGATCCAACACATCAAGAATGAGTTTCCACACCTGAACTGCATCACACAGCACCCTGGATTTCCTTCTGTTTGCCTAGATGTGTATGTGTTGCGTACAGCATATCAAGCCTTTAGACAGTACCATAATGGCAACATACCCGATGGTCCAGCGTAAGTAATAGCTATCCATTGAATGTTACATGTATATGATGTGAAATATCATACAGAGATTTGTGATTATCTGACAATTTGTTTGTTTTTCCCCTTATAAAACCTCATCTATTATTGGACTTTTGCAGTAAGAATACCAAACAAGTTCAAGTGCTGAGACTGAAAGACACCTGTGAATTATAATTTATTATAATTTATAATACCAAAATGAAAACATGACAATGCATCTGTATTTCTTGTTTATCTTTTTTCAGGCGAAACCGCTACACTGCCTACCGACAGTTTGTCCGATGGTGCTGGGGTTTTCTGGGGCGAAATGTACGAGTCCCACTTCCAGCATGTGCTGTAAATCTCATACGACAGACATTCCCGCCTGGTGATGGTGAAGAATTGAGGGGTTTCAATTATGGAGACTGAATGAAAAGTATGGTTTTGTGAATGACTAGTTTCAAGCGAAACGGGATTGGACTGATGACACAGCTTCTAGTTTTGAAGGCCGTTCAAAGGTGCTGCATAGTGCTGGAGGTGCATCCATCAGGACATCTTGTGTTTTAGTCATTCTGGTGTTTGTTGCCTTGTTGACTGTTATTTGTAGCAGCTCTTGAACGTAATCTGTCATTAAAAAAAGAAGACATTTCAATGGATTGTTGCCTTTAATTTATGTGTAGTGCCGGTCACTGCCGGTGTCATGCATAATATGTAGCCCCCGACCAAAATGTAATCGGATACTTTTTATTCCTACATAAAACATACCCCCATTGCTTAAAAGGTAACCCCCTACCCAAAATCTTCAATTTTATTTTTTTTCCCAAACTGAATAGTGAAGTTATGAAAAATGACCCAGGGGTTCCCACGATTTAGTATACTTACCGAAAGTTGGCTCCATTTTCACTTCACGGACTGTGTATTCTCCTTTCTTGTGTTTGGGATACACAATGTTGTAACAAGTGTTACCATCTTTGGTGACTGCTGGGTCCCTGCCTCCATTTTCATTGTAATGAAGGGCACCGAGTAGAAGTCTGCAATATAAACAAGAAAATAATCAGTACAGTAGTTAACAGAAGTTCAATTTGAAGTTTGAAAACTAGAAAACATATGTTAGACATAAATGCGTTTGCTCTGGCAAGGTTTTTGATGATTATTCTATAAATAGCATGTCAGAGGTTTACTGATATGTTACACATATCTAGTTCGATTAAAACCATGAAGGAATATTTTTGCTTCTAATGTGACATTTACACTCATTAGGATAATATTCAATGCACAAGATTGGTAAATAATAGTGATACAAATAAGTATCAATTTTAAACCTTACCTGCATACCATCCCATAATAGGAGAAGCCATGCATTTTTGGTGCGAAGTGGTTGATGACAGAGTGATATCCTTCCAACTCTGATGTCTGTTGGTTGGTCGAAAGCATCGGAATATCCATCTTCATCTGTCGGTTGTCCAGGATAGGCAGCAATTTCTCCAAGCTCTTTGTGCCTGAAAGTAATGTATCATCATAAAACTCAGAAAGCATTGAGATTCATAAAGAACTTAATTGACAAATATGATTTTATTTCTTTTGTTTTTATTCAAATAAATTTCTTTTTGTAATTATTTATTTTTTCAACTTTATTTGTTTTTTAAATTGGCCCAGATGTTAGCTCCCGTGGAAATTCATGGGAAGAGGATACTGAAGTGCTCAGAGAAAACCAATGTGGTCAGGCACTTCCTGTTTAAAATACATGATAAAGTCTGAAAAGATTCAATTTTTTTAAGCAACAGATTATTCTAGTGTTGTAGCAGTGCACATACCTGGCTTCAGCCATCGTTTTCTTCGTTCCAGTCCAGTGAGGTCAGGATGCAGGCACTTGGGAAACTTCTTACCATGGCCCTCATGGATGTTTTGTATATGGTTTCCAAGTGACTGCCATTTTTCCATCATCAAATCTTTATCTGCATCTGGTGTGGATGCTGCCACCCAGTATAGATGGTTGGTAATACTTCTGATCCAGGTGCTCAGCTCTCCACAATCTTTCTCCTTTGACAAGGCCAACACTTTCTTCTTAAGTCCTAGAAATAAAAAGCGTCAATTTGTTTTCCAAGCTTTCAAAAATGTCAGTTTTCTTTGTCGAGCAAAGAATATGTATAAATGACCAATGTCTTGTATCGAAACTGCTGATAGCAATTCACTACGTCCAAGTTGTAATTATTATAGTTCCCTCAAGCACATGTATACTTGAGTAGTAACATTGGAGCAATATTTAAATTATTTTACACTCTATGACAATTACCTTTAGCTACATGCCACACATCTACACAGTGTTTGGTGTCGGTCATGTTCTCTCTCACCCACTTTCTAATTTGAACATGGCGGTCAGTGACAATGGTGTGGATGTCGATGTCATGATCTTGTAGGAAAGCAATGCTGCGTGACAGTCCCTCTTTTTCCATATGACAGCTACTCTTCACTTCATTACTCTAAAATGGAGACAGCTTAATATTACAACTATTTATAAGTCTTGTGATCATGATCAACACAGGTGAAGTCCATGTAACTTAAGTTCTAAAACAACCACATTTCATTTGAATATCTGCGGGTATCTGAGATAGCGAAGAAAAAGAACAAAGTTGTGTACTTGTAAAATAAATCACAAAGAAAACCTAATATTTTACCATAAATAGGCTAAATAAGAGTATACATATAAGAGTATACAATCACCTTTAGGCAAAAGTATTCTCATTTTTTAACCATTATGTGTAAAGTTTGATTGAGACAAAACTAAATATCTGGGGAAAGGAGGCAGTGTTTGGAATATGGACACAAGCATATATGGTAAACCAAGGTTTCTCTCCCCACCCACTCACCTTTATAACTGTTTATAATATTACATTTAATTACCTGCACTAACTGCACATCAATGACCTGTCCTTGGTCCAAGTCCATGACTGAGTAGCTGCCAAACTTTGCTGAGTGGCCCGGTGTGTCACAACGACCATCTCCACCAATACATATGGGACGGTTGTTTCTTTGTATTTCTTCAAGATACATCCTCTGTCGCTCCTTCCACAAATCCACAATTGCAGGCTGCAAGTAGTTCCTCTGGTGCTTTATGAAAGTTTCCTTGGAAATGGCTGGACAATTCATAAAGTCAAATATCCTAAGGGTCTTGGCTGGAAGGGAACCAGAGAAAAGAATCCCACATGAAAGCTTCAGGTTCCCCAGAGGAATACTCCCTACCAGTGGCTGGCTATTCCACAACCTACTGTGTCCACAAACACCACAGTCCTGTTCGACTTTTATAAGAGTCCCAACATTGTTTATTATGTTCCCCAGGGAGGGTGATGAGCACTGTGGACAAACCTGGAACAAGCTCATCAAACTCTGTTCACTGACAAGGTATAGTCTGTCTTCTTTCCGAGTCCTGAAAAGTGAAACGAAGATTATTATAGATGGCTCATCACATATCAATCTCAATTCAAACTATAATAGCTGACAAATAGCTTATTTCATCTGAAATCTAGGATATGACTTCTTTGTAGTTTCCCAAATACAATTGTACAATTTATAACTACACCGGTATATTTCAAGTATTTAATAATGGACAAATATTTCAATATTTTTTTTAAAGTTATAAAACATTTTGCTGCAATCAACTCTTTACATATCAGGAAAGACCTCTCACATTTTTTTTCCAATTATGAATACCTAAAATGTTGAACTAGAATCAACATCAGATTGATGGAATATTTCCAAGATGTCAAGAAACAAATTCCGCATAGCGAGAAAAAAAAGATGAACAAAGTGACAAACATGATCGATTGTAAGTACATAATCATAATTGTACAGTAACCAACATTTGTTCATTACCTGTCATCATCATTCAAGCATTCTGAGCCAACATCCGACTCACACTCTGAAGGCTGGTAGTCCGAGTCATCTGCTTCATTTCCATGGGCTGACGATATCCATGATTGGTCCAGCTCATCTGATGTCACAGAGGTGTTGAGTTTGTCTTTGGCTGGCTTCAGGATGTTGCACTGTACCTCAACATTTTTCATCTTTGGTTTATTGGTAGTTTGACATCCTGTTACAAAATAATGACATCAATTAATATAATTATGTATGCAAAATTTATAAGCTAAATACAAATTCACATTTTTTTGAAATATTATTAAATACAAATTCTTAATCTGACAGAGTTTAAAAACAAAATAGGATCTGGATACAAATGCACCAATGGTCAAACATGTATTGAACACCGATTCAGAATTGGCAAAATAAAGCTCAGAAAGCAGTATTACAATCGGCCTCTTCTATTTGTTTGAAGGGTTGCTACATCAGTATCTCAATTGCAAAAAAAATTATGTGACTGTTTTCTTTTTCAATAAAGTTGTATGTATTGTGCATTGTCTTACCCTTTTCTTTAGTTAATGGCGTAACTTGTACTCGTACAGTTCTTGCACAGGGCTTTTTGAAAGCCAGTTGTGTCCCGCATGTCCTAGTAGTACTGATGCTAATACAGCTGCCATTCTGTACTGTTGGTGTCTGAATGAAATATACAACATGTTGAAGTTATTGTTTTCTACAGTAACATGTATGTATTTTGGGCATGATATTGATTAGAATTGGGTACCACAAAAAAAATAATATACCGGTACCACATTATACCATAGTATTTGGTGCAATATCACGCAGGTTTTTTTTTTTAATTATGAAGTTTAATAATCTAATATCAACTGTGTACCATATTTCACAATTTCATTTCTTCATAGGGGGAGGGGGGGGGGGGGGAATAAAATTGACTCTTTATTCATACCTCCAAAACTGTAGGGGTAGTGTCATCTTGGTCGGTGTCCATGGGTTCCTCGCCACTGATGTCTTTTGTCTGGCCATCAATCAATATCTCATTGATGATCTGTAAGAAAAATGAAAATATGAACCATTCAATACTTGTCAGGGCAGATTGACTGAATGACATATTTATGTACAATTGGTTTAAATACATACATAATATAGTAGTCAACGTAGAATTGAAATGTAAAACCTCGAGTTATTTGTCAATCCAAGCAACCTCCCCCCCCCCCAAAAAAAAAAATAAATAAAAAAAAATACATAAAATATATAAGTACATTTCAATTTTGTAGATGACACTAATATTTAATATATAATTTGTTCAAATTACCTAGGCATATAGAAAATGTTATGTAGATTTAAAAATCAGATCTTCAAAACATTGAATAAAACTATGCCTACATTAGGTCCCCAATACGTACCCTTCTGTTTTGACGTTTCAAAAAAAAACATAAATAAAAAAAAATACATAAAATATATAAGGATATACATTTCAATTTTGTGGATATACCACTTGTAAAATATAATGCCACACACTCATAACATGTACCAAATGTAATCGTGTTGTTCTTGTGACCCAAAAATATCAATTTTTTATAACTAATATATACCACTTGGAACATTTTAACACCCATAAACGTACGACACTTAACATATGTCACTCACATCATGTACCACTTATACCATTATACCACTCATAACATATACCTTTGGTAACATATCCCAGTGAGCACACATACTTCTTGAAACAAATGTTATAAACATATACCTATCGTATCACGTACTGTTTGTAACATATACCACTTGTAACATATACCACTTATTACTTGTAACGTATACAACTTTTATCAGATACACCACTATTTCCATATATGACATGTAACATACCACTCATAACACGTACCATTTGTAACATATAACAATCATGACACTTATACTTGTACAAATAAACCACTCAAAAGCTATATCAGTTGTAGCATATACCATTCATAACATATAACATTCAGAATACGTATCTTATTTTACAAATCGTTCTCTGTCTCACCTGTAACATATACCACTTGTAACATATACCTATCATAACACGTACTGTTTGCAACATATACTACTTGGAACATATTCTACTCATTGAAAGTAGATCTCATAACATATACAAATTTACCATTTCTAACATATACCACTCACATCATGTAATATACACCACTTGTAACATATGTTTTGAGAACACATACAACCAGGGAACACGTCAGGGCAGTATTATCTCCCCTTGTCTCTATTCTGTTGATATCAACGATTTGTTGAATGATCTTAGTAGTTCTGTATACTCGTTAGCTATATCTGATGTTAATGTCACGTGCCCAACGCAAGCTCTTCTTTCACTTACCAAACACAATTTAGATATGATTATAGATATTTGCTACAGGTATACTTGTAAATGGAGATTTAAATATAATGCCTCCAAATCTGTAGTTATTGTCTTCAATGAGAGTAGTAATGTTCGCTCACAGTCGTATCGTACTTGGTATCTAGGTGATAATGTTGTTAATGAAAGCACAAATGTTAAACACGTGGGTATTAATTTACATCAATTTAAACAGGTCGGCCTGATGTTGACGATGTTATCCACAAACTACGAGGTCAGTGTTTTACTCTACTAAATTGTAATTTATTTGGTTCTAGTATCAATCCCTTGACTGGAGTCAATCTACGTTTGTCTGTT